>NC_056733.1:1334723093-1334833093 GCF_019279795.1 Protopterus annectens
TTAGACGTTAATACTGGTTTTCTCACTGTGGATATGTACAGTCCATCTTCAAGGATTGCTCGTCATACCCACGTCTGCTTTTCTGCTTTCGTAGTTGATGTTTGCATTGTTTGTAACATTTCTACATTTAGAATGTCTGAGGATTGTCATTCCTCATTCAAAAAGACATTTTCCAACTGTGAGGCTGCTTGTTTTGCAGCTGCATCAGCTCGTGCCTTACCTTTCCTACTGTTATCCTGTTGCTTTGTATGAGCTGCACATTTACAATTAGCTACTTTAGTGGGTAACTGAATGGAATCTAATGCATTCAAGATCAATTGCACATGATTAATCGGTTTACCGGTGGATGTTATCATTCCCCTATTCTTCCACTGCTGCTCATAAACATGCACTGTAGAGACAACATACTGACTATCGGTATAAATGTCCACACATCAGTTTTTCGCTAGAGTACAAGCACGTGTTAAAGCTATCAATTCTGCTGCTTGAGCAGACACGTTATGCTGCAGGAGTTGGGCTTCTACAATCTCATTATCAATAACTACTGCATAACCTACTTGATTCTTTCCTGTAGGACTCTTTCTACATGATCCGTACACATAAACTGTCACCTCTGCATCATCTAAGAGTATATCAGTGATATCCTGTCTGTGTGGAGTTATTTCCTCCATTTCATATAGGCAACTGTGTGGTGTGCCATACACAGGTGACGTTGATAGGTTTAATGTTGTACAATGTTCAATCACCATATGAGGTTGACTCAGGGGTATGGTCAAACAAGACAGATGTCTAGCACGGGTCAGGAATGCTATTTTCTCTTGCAGCAGAATGATCACAACTGCATGAGACACTCTCACAGTGAGAGGGTGGAATAATAACATTAAGGCCGAGGCCTGTACTGCCATGGGTGCTGCAACAACTGCCTGTACACAATGTGGCACTGACCATGCCACAGTGTCCAACTGCGATGAGTAGTAAGCTATGGGGCGTTGCTTACTTCCATGCTGTTGCATCAAGACTGACGTCATATATCCCTGCTTACAATCTACAGTCTGACAACATCTGTTATGATTATTCGGGAGACCTAAAACAGATGTTGAAGCTATCAATCGTTTTAGTCTGCAGAAAGCTATTTCTGCTACTGGAATCCAGTGTAGTATTTGTTGTGCTGCCATAGGTGTATTAAAGATTAAAGCAGACAATAGAGCAGATTCCAAAGCATTGTTTGGTAACCAGCTTCGACCAAAGTTAGTCGGCCCAGGAAGGACATCATTCCCTTCTTGGTAGTTGGCTTGGGTGCTTGTGAAATTGCTGCCTTCCTATCGTCATGTAATGTTCTACCCTCCTTGGATACCACATATCCCAGGTACTTGACCTGTATTCTCTGTATTTGCAATTTATGCTTGCTTAATTTATGTCCCTGTTCTGCTGAATATTTCAATAATGCTATTGTATCTTCCCTACATTGCTGCTGGGTAGGGGCCGCAAGCAGAATATCATCCACATAAAGTAGAACTTGACTGGCCCCGGGTGGAGTAAACACCAGAATGTTGCTAGCCATCTCCTGTGCGAATATCGTTGTACTTTCACAGTATCCCTGCGATAGCCGGGTATGGCTGTATCTGTTACCCTGAATGTAAATGCAAAACAATACAGACTATCTGGATGTATAGGTATTGAAAAGGAAGCATAGCTTATATGTACCACGGTAAGATACTTCTGTGGTGGGTTCATAGCATTCAATATAGTGTGTGGGTCTGGCACCATCGGTACCCTAGGTATTATTACATGATTTACAGCTTGTAAATCCTGTACCATCCGCCATTCCCCCTTTGCTTTTCTATCAGAAGATACAGGGGTATTGCATGGTGAATAGTGATTACTTTGTAGATGGGGAATTCCCTCTGTGACTTTACAGATATCTTCTGGTGTCCACGGTCTATACACTAAGGGAGTTGGGTCCTGGCCTTCCTGTCCTGCATGAGGGTTTGGTACTTCAATTAATTGACAGATATCCTCACTCTGTTCTAGTGACTCTCTTCTTACTTGAGTGTCCCTAGGTATGTTACGAGTTCGGGATGTGGTTTCAATAGCTTCTCTTACATTTGGTTGTTGTGATACCTCTGTTGCCACAGGATAACGTGGGGGGGACTAGCCTGCCCTCCCGCTTCATATCCTGGATGTGGTATCGGAGGTGGTAGAGGGGGTGGGGGGGCTGTCGCTACTACTGTATTATTATCTTCTTTGTGTACGTATGATGCTTTCGCATTTCTAGTGTTCTGTTCCCTTTGGTTCACTACCTCAATCCACCTATGTGCTTGACGGATACCCAATTGTCGCTGTTTTTTCGCCTGCACATCTTAGGGTTGCCACCTTTTCAAATGCACAAAGTGGGACATTAGTGTTAGGAACGTGTAATTAGGCAGGGCAAAACATACCCACGGCCAGTACAAAGGACAGCAATTCACTTTTTGCCAGGAGAGCAACCTATTCTTGTAGCATTTGAGTTGCTTATTCTGTTTATTATGACATTTTGGTGTTTCAGATACAAAATTACTGTTTTATGCTACCATTAAAGAAGATATCTGAAAGATTTTTGTCCTAAGATATCAGGACATTTGCCATTTGTTCAGTTTGTTTGCAGGACACAACTGGCCAAAGAGAGACTGTCCCTCACAAAGTGGGACAGGTGGTTACCCTAGAACATCTGCATCACATTTTCAGTGATTCCAATGTTTCAGTAATGATATTTTGTCTAATATACCATCAATGTCATATTTATTACCCCATTTTGCAGAATATCTCACATTATGTGCTCTCTGCAATTGCATATACTTCACATCACCCGTCAAACGCGGATCACATGATCTGTTTGTGCACTAATCTCCCATATCCTCTACACGACTGTTACGTAACCCTTCTCTCGTACCACGTGGTATCTCCTTCCCTGTATCCACTGTAGTGTCTACAATGACTATTTACTCTACTCTGTGTTCCCTGATCTATGTCCAAATTTAAAACTACTTGGATTGGTCTTCGACCTGCTATGACAACTGTTAACAGAAACACAATGTAGTCTGGTCCCTGATCTACAATAGAGACAAAGAGGCAAACCCTCCTTACCTGAGCCTCCTGTTTATGACTGCACATTTTCTTCTTGGGATCCAGTTTTCCGCTTTTCAGCCACAGATCAGACAGTGGACAGCCTCTTTACACACAACAATTCAGTCGGAGGTCTTTTCACTCAAGAAGAACCATTTAGGCAAATTCTCCTGCAGATGTCTAACCACCCATGCACTCTGACCTGTAGCTTACCAAGGGAATTCCGGCTAAGAAGGACCACAATGTCAAATAAGTTGTTAAAACCAGACTGTAGAAATCAGTAGGCTTTTCTAAGTGACAGTCAATAACACAGGAAGCTCGGGTTCACAACGTTTTAGTAGTGTACACAGGCAGGCAAAAAATATACAGTCCAAGTATGAGAGTTTTGTCTGACTCTATACAGTAAGCAATTTCTTTATATAGTGTTTACAATCAGCTTTTGCCCACCTTACTGACGTGGTCGGTCACAGGGCATTTCCATCACTATGGTCCGCAATATTCTATACATACGAGGGTGCTGAGGTCATGCTTTTAAAATGTTTTCCCATGAGAATAACACAGCCTTGCAACGCACCTGGTCAATTACAGTGTCCTTCTGTAATTGTAGCTGTTTCAAGGACCCTGGACTGTTCCGATACAATAGTCAGTTCATTTCTTAATACGTTCCTTTGTCTCTCTGGTAAGGAGTTGTACTCTATCTTCGATAGAGCTCACAAGGCCATCCTCCTCAGGGAAGGGAGGATGTTATACATGTACATACATTTATTTTTCTGTAACCCAGCAGATAATTAATGCTGAGAGACATAAGCCTGCTGAACTGGTTACTGCCAGGGTCAGAGTTCGATCACACTGCAGCTAAGCTTCACCAATTACATGCATGATCATTTCTACTGCCATATTGTATGGTACAATTCAATGCATTATATAGTATTTTGCTTCTAAACTGGCACTTCATATGTGTTTCTATATATATTTTTCGAACAACATCCATCCGGCCATATGCATGTTGTTCCGTCCTTTACCTTGACCGTGTGTATTTGGCCGTCCGGCAACGCTACTCTCCACATGTGATGTCCCACCTTCCTCTTCTGTGCCTGTGGCACCCTGTTAGGACGTCCTGTTTGGTAGGCACATGTTCCGCTATATGTGTTTGACTTCTCTGCATAGCTAATCATCGATGCGGTGGTTCAACAACCCGACTTGTCCACATGTGTACAGTTATGTGCACCGTGGCGTGTGCAAACCTGTATGGTTTGGACGGGTACATACCACATGCGGGATGTACACATTCTGCAGACACATTCACATGCAGCCATTTCCATATCTGTACCTGAGGTGGGTTGGTGACATGTGGGGTACATATTTGCCCGCATGGCACTGCCTAACACAATACTTCTTACCACATTTCAGGTATGCCCATTGTGTGTAGGTGTGTAGCTGCACAAGGATGCTAGCTGGTTTGGGTGCCCAGGCATACATGGGTGGGACTTACATGCTACAATGGGGCTATTGTGTATTACATCTGCATGCATGGGTTCTGCTTCTGGATATTACACTTAGACATACGCCGTCCTGTGTATGCGACAAACACGTTGCTGGGTGTGGGACATGTTGCTATGCACATGTTTGCCTGTGTTTAGGGTATCTTGGTTCCTTCCTGTTGTTATGTCAACACAGCTACCCGGCTGTGTACTCTCACTACTGCTTGTGACCATTATGGTTGACACCTTTTCCAATGCCCATAGTGGGACATCTTTTGTGGAAACATCATTTTGCAGGACAACACATACCCACAGCAAGTGGAGTTGACAGAACTTCACTTGTTTGCCATAATATACGCTTATTCTGTTAGCATTTGGGTTCCTTATTCAGTTTCTTATGCCATGTATGTGTTTCATATACAAAATATATGTTTTATGCTACTATTACAGGTATATTGAGGGAATATTTTTGGCAGGAAATCTCAGGTCATTTGCCAGTTTTTCGACTTTTGGCGGGACACAACTGTCCAATGAGGGACTGTCCATAGCAAAGTGGGACAGCTGGTAACCCTGGTGACCATGCCCATGTCGCTACTGGGGTTGCCACCTTTTCCAGTGGCCAAGGTGGGACATTTTCGGGACTCACATCAGATTTTACAGGCCGACACATACCCACGGTCACTATATAGCATAGAACTTCACTTGTTTGCCTAAATAAAAGCTTATTGTTGTAGCAGTTTGGTTGCTTATTCTGTTTCTTGTGACATTTAGGTATTTCAGTTACGGAAATAACCATTTCATGCAACCATTACATTAAATACGGGTATCATTATGTCCTACAATCTTAGCACATTTGCCGTTTTTAATATTTTTTATCGGGACACAACTGCCCATAGAGGGACTGCCCCTCGCAAAGTGGGACAGGTGGTAACCTTAGTCGCTACTCCTATGTCGGTGTGGCGCACTTACATGCTGCGGTACACCTTCTCTGGGTATGCCCACTGACGGTGCATTGCGGGACGAACATGGTGTTACGCGTATCCTTTGTTCCTTGGACGGGTACACTTAGGGCTTCGTTGGTTGTATTTGCTTTTCTGTTTTGTTGGGACGGGTACTATGTTGCATACTCTACGTGCGTTTCATTCTGCACGGGCCCTGGCTGCTGCCATTACTATTATGGGTGGACCGTGGCAGTCAGCACATTAGGTTGCTCATCGCCTGCCGGCTTAGCCACGCCTCCGGACGCATCCTACTTGGGCTCGCTCACGTACACTACGCACATGTCTGTGGTTGCGGCGCGCTCTCATTACTATGCATATGGCGCTATTACGCCGACTATTCACTGCACCGCCGGCACAGGCCTTACACCGGCCTTGCTCCGAGCTTCATGAATCCCGGGGATGATTTAAAATAATGAGTGCAGGAAGAACTGACTACTGGGGTGCTGCTGGGCTCTGAAATGAAGTAATTGTGCTGTAGTTAGTAAAATAAAACTGAAACGTGACTGCAATGGAAACTAAGCCAGCTTGTTCACTCAGAGTCTTGTAATAAATGTTATACAACAGAGGAAGTGAAACTAATTAAAATGAAATTTCAACACAGAAGAAGGGAAGACTTTGGCAGCTACATCTTAATGTCTAAATGGTAAGATCCTACACTTTAGTTTACTTTGCACCTTATGAAAAGTATCACATAGGAAAAAATAATGCGGGGACTTCTTTACCCACCGTGACCATTGAGTCTTATTTTTCCCTTAATAAGCTGCTACTTTTCTTCTATCTGTAGCATCAGATGATGTAGAATAGAGACATGCAAGAGCTGGCTAACCCAGTCATTATTCAAAGGAAGGCAAGATCAGTTTTTGATGCACTTACAATATTTCATCTGCTGGCCTTCAAGCCATGTGAGATGCACACTACAATGAGATTTCACACGCGTGCTTGCTTCTGCAAACCAGCAATGCTACAAAAAAGTGTGTGTATTCCTTGACTGAGCTTGCTATCCCAAACTCCTATGAGTATGAGTTTAGGGCCTTCCTCCACCTTACTGGGGATAGGTATGTTAGAAGTGGCCTTTCAATCTCCTTCCTCTCTGATTGGCTTCTGTAGCACTCCAGCCAATAATGAAAACCTGCTCAATTGAGTCATAGGGTTCCATGTCTTTGTACCACAGAGGCAATAGGATGATAATTTCACTACCATTGTCCAGTGAACCTAACTAAGGGACATAGTGACTCAATAGTTAAGGATTTTATGTAAATAAATAAATAAATAAATAAATAAATAAATACATTTTGCATCACAGCTCCAGCAGTTTTTTGACCTTTGGGTAATTTTTGTGTGTGTAGTTTTCATGTTTGTGTCTGTGGGGATTTTCTTATTTTACTGTGTCTTCTTTCCACCTCCCAAAAACCTGTTGATTAACTGGTTTCCCTAGTCTGTACATTATACAGAGGACTATAATAGGGTGTCCGATCATAACCCAATTGTTATATGTCAAGACATAGACGCCAATGAAAGGGCAAAGTCTGAGAGGTAAATCTTGGCATCCATGATGAGAATACTTAATAAAGGGTTGTTGTTTTGCATGGAGCTTTATCTGTTCCATGTTCTATTCGTTACAGAAAAACAAGGTGCAAATCTTTTCAAAGGCTTTAGAAGCTGATAAAGCACTTAGCAATCACTGTCAGACAGCAGCATACCTCTCAGCTTATTTGCCTAAGAATTATGGTAGCACAAGGGCACAAGGGAACAAAATTATGAACAGTTGTTAAATAGTACTCTGATTCATTTAAAATTTTAATAGAATGACAAGATTTGCATCAATTTGTATTTTCCTGAAAAATAAGATGTATGACACTAAATTTTGGATGTTTTGACTGACTGTAATCCATAGTGGTTTACCATTAAAAAAATAGAAGGAACAGAGTCGATATATATGACAAACTTAGAGATATTTAACAGACAAAGAGACCAGGCAGAAGTAATACTGTCACTGTTTTTACTGGCAGACATTGACTGTTATTATTTTCAAGCATGAAACATCATCATAACATTGGTGTGTAACATCTACTTTGTTCCTATTCAGTGACAGTGTCTAATGGTGTTTGCATCTGTGTATGTGTGCGTGTGTGTGTGTCTGTCCGTCATATACAAATTTACTTACTATATTAACAAATAATGAATCTCAAATTGACTTTAATGTAGTATATCAGAATAAAAACCCTGAGCTTAAGGTATGACTGAAACTTTACTTACCTGGCAGGTAACGGTGAACAAGTTAAGACAATCAGTAAATCTGTGCGCACTTCAATGTATCTTAACATATACCAATATAAAAAAAAAAAACTGGAATATTCAAATGGGTAAAAAAAAACTTATTTTTTATTTATTTTGCATATTACTCTCTTATAAATCCTTTTGTCTCACAGACTCATTTTGCTTTACACTGATTTGGCCTAGTGATGCATGGCTCTGACTCTAGTCCACAGGGTCCTGGGTTCGAGACCTGGCAGTAATGTCTTTTGGGATGCATGGCTAGGCTTAAAAAGGCCCTTGTGGTCATTAGCCTAGTAAACACCTACAAATTAATAAACACCACTACTACCATCTATGTGAAAAAGCATAGCTCTCAACCTGTTGCAATATGAATCAGATGTGGGTGAATCACAAATAATCAGGTATTTAAGACTATAAATCAAGATGAGTTTTAAGTAATGTTCCTGCTCAATCAGAATATTGATATAATCATGACATTTACACTGTAGACTTACTATTCTTCAGAAAAGTTAATCCTGCAATGTCTGCACTACGTGCTTACTGTATTCAACACAGTTAACATAAGACCATACATTTTAGGAAGCATAGAACAAAACTTTGAATTAGAGTAAGTGACTGTTGAGAGGTATACTGTAGAGCTATATGATGAATATGCCACTATTTCTAGGAATACTTCAATCATTCATTCATGCCCTTCTCTATTGTCAAAGAATGTCTTTCTGTTTGAGAATATATATTTTTTTCTTTGCTCTACCTTATTCATCTTCCTGAAAAGGTTCAGAGGTTCACAGGTACTTAACAAGGCTATTGATCTGAAAGGATCTGAAGAAGTTCAGCCTTATATTCCCATGGTAGTTTTTGACCCTTACATTTAAGTTCATAGTCATTTCTCCCTTTCATCGTCCACTTGCTACAATATACATACCAGTTACTTAGTCTTCCTGGCTGACGGGTTTCTGCATTCAGGAAATGAAAGAAAAGCTGTTCTACTTTGAACCTCTCTGATAATTGCTTTGTTTTGGCTATAAACTGATTGCTTTCTGTTATAATTTGACATGAGGGTGAAAGAAGGAAGAGACTAAAGACAAATAATGCAATTTGGCTAACCAAAAAGAGTCGAATGCTAATGCAGGATAGAGAAAAAGCATGGAAAGAACGGCAAGAATATAAAACACCTCAATATCTTGAAAACTTCATAATGCTTTGAAATCATACTAAAAGGCACATTAATGAAGACAAAAAAACTATACCATAATAACTTTAAAAAGTAGTAAATATAACCCTAAGAAAATTTGAACAGCCATTAAAGAAATGCATCTCAGCCAAAAATTCAACCTTAACTACACTCCCAATAACTCATCAATTGAATATGCAATATAATTCAATTCTTACTTCATAAATAGCATAGCTTCTCTAACTAAGGAATCTACAGCATCTAATCCCAACCATGTACAGCAGCCATGTATCACCACATCCACTCTCACCTCCAAACCTGTGCCCACATTCTATATAAAACTACTCTTAAATAAACTCAAACCATGCTCTACATCAGCTGATGACCTTCCAAGTGAGTACCTTTAAATAGCAGCTGATACCATTGCCTACCCTGTCTCAATCATCATAAATAGGTCAATCTAGGAATTCCACATTCCTTCTCCTCTTCGAAAAAGTAATACATTATTTCTTTGCAGAAAGGAGGAAATTCAACAGACATTATTAACTTTATACCTTTAGCAATCCTATTCAGCCCCTCTCCAAAATACTTGAAAAATGCATTCAAAAGCTATTGCTAAACTATCTCCTGCAGGAGGAACTCTCAACTCCAACACAACATAACTTCCATCCATAGTACCAACACTGCACTTCTAACCTATAACTGATACTGTCAATAAAGCTAGAGAAAATGGCAAACTGATCTCTTCCTTATTTCTGGACTTGTTTAAAGCCTTTGACAAATTTGTTACTGCAAACATCTACTTCAAATGTCCTCATTAGTTGCCTGTCAGCCCACTTGTCTATAGTTTAAAAGTTACCCATCCAGAAGGTATCAGTCCAACATGGCAGAGTTCCATAAAGTTACTCAGGAAGCTTTAACAGCAAATGAAACATGGTTTTGTAACTCACAACTCATGTTCAACCCTAACAAAAAACAAAACAAAAAAAAAAAACAAAACACTACTTTCCCCCCAAATCCTATGGAAAAAAAATAAAGTCCTCTTCCTTGATAATACAACCATTGAAGTCACTTGCAAATTATTAGGGATGATAATGGATGATAATCTCAAATTCAAACTGCATATACAAAATTGCATAAGAAAAACATATAAAAAACTAGAAATGTTTTAAAGAGCCAAAACATTCCCACCTACATAACTAAAGTTACACTTGCCACTACTTATCTCCTCCCCACACTTCTTTATGGGTCTCCCATTCTTACTAACCTTTAGCCATTACAAAAATCAAAACTTGAACAATGTTATAACAAAGTTGCTAAATTTGCAGCAAATACCCCTTTCAGAACCCACACTACAAAGCCAAAATTGGATAGAACTACCACATTAACTAACATATACACAGCCTTTTAACAGCTATAAAATTATCCAGAATTCATCTGCTTGTCCAACACTGAATAACATTCTACACAACTATGTTCCTAGTCAGTCAATACGATCCAATGACCAAAACTCCTGTCTGTCCACAAACCTATCAAATCTGCTGGGCACTGTCTGCCCTCATACTGTGTTGCTAAGGCCTAGAACTCCTTATCTGTATCCATCAGGTCAATACCCTACATAATTACATAGATAAATATGTTGGGCAGAACAAGGATATGTTGGGGGATTTACATGTTGCCCCTTATGCATGACAGACAAGGGTGGTAAATTGGGGTAAATTTGTGGTTGCCCATCCATTTGGCCAAATTACATTTGAACAGGGTAAGAAAAGTACTTGCTTTATGTGGAGTGAGAGACAATTTCACAGAAGTGGAATTCTGCGTGATACATATGTATCCCTCCAACAGTTTATATTTATGTTGCAGAAGAGGTTGAGAACATCGTTTGAAATTCTTCCACAGTCTCACCTCATGCCTTAAGTTGAATCTCTTCTCATTTGAATTTACATTGATAGCCATAGCAGACAGGTTTATGTTCAAACTGTTTCTATTACCTGTTAAGTTTCTGAGAGGTGGTCTCATGAAGAAAGCAAAGTTCATAGGTTCATACGTTCATAGGTTGGTACTAGGCTATCAGCCCTAGGGCCTATGCAAGCCTAGCCATAACAATTCCCTGGCTATTTCTTCCCACAGTATTTACTTCCCTGGACCCTTGTCTAGCAGGGAGACAGATGTGATCCCTGGGGTGAATTTCCTATCTCCGATCCAATCATCAATGTTCCTTTTGAAGAGGGCCAAAAAGGCACTCTGCTTGACCTGTATGGGCAGTCTATTTCAGAGTCTGGGGAGTCTCTGGGTCAGGATCCTATCCCTCCAGCATGTTTTGTTCATTGTGATGACAAGGTTTAGATCCCTGGAGCGTGTGTCTCTGAGGGATTGAGATTTCTTTAAGTGTAGCGTGTCCAACAGCTCTGGTTTTAACATGGCCTTGTATGTTAAGCAGAGATCACCTCTGAGTAGACGATATGCGACAGAGTATAGGTGGAATTTTTTTAGACAGTCAGCATAAGGCATCTGCTTTAGGCCTGTGATTCTTTTAGTGAGGTATTTTGGTGGCCTTTCCAGTTGTTGCAGATGTCTTGAGAGGTACATACCAAATGGGGCTTTGTATTCTATAATGGGTCTAATGAGGGATGAGTACAGTGGGACAATGGTCTCCTTTTTTTCTGGATGAAAAGCCCTTAGTGATGAGGTGTGCCACATAGAAGGATTTCCTGACTGTTGTGGTGATGTGGTTATCGAAGGTGAGGCCACTGTCCACCTGTGTCCCTAAGACTCTTATCACACTTTCGGTGTTTAGTGTACTGCCACCTATGTGGTAATTCACGGGTACATTTTTTTCCCAAAGGGGATAACTATACATTTCTTGGCATTGAGCCTGAGCCCATGGCTCTGGCACCAAGCATCTGTTTCTGTAAGGCCCTTTTGTAGACTATCCAGTTCCTCAGGAAAACTCTGTCAAATGATCAGAGATAAAATATTTTTTAGAACATTCTATTGAATTTTACTGCTATCTTATCCAGCTACATTAGGTATATAATGCATGCCCTTCTTACTATAGTCTCCAGTTTTGTGATAATATTATTCATTTTGGAATTGCTATCCTCATACATTAAATATTTTAAATTGGCTCTTCTTTCTGGCTATATGCTCTCTACACTTCCAGCTGGTGTTTTTACTTATGTGCTTCTGTAATGACTTTAATTTTTCTTATTCAGTGGCAGGTTCTAATGGCATTGCCTCCATTTTTACAGCGTTATTTTGTAAACTCCCCAATAACCATCTATACTTCAGTGGCATAAACCCACCTTTCACCAATCTTACTGATCTCCCTCTATCTATCTATCTAGACTAGGTTGTTCCTTGGAAGAACTAGCAACAATAAGATGGATCCCATTTTCCTAATTTACTGCTGCCTCTGGAAATATCTTACTCTACATAACTGATGCCTTGCAGTAACTGTCTCTTCTGGTCTGGCACTGAGGTGAACTCTGTCAATCTGCTTTATTATCACTGACAGAAGACATTTTATAATATCTGCCTTCTGAGTTCTATACCAGTTTTCTTCTTCTTGGCTAGTAGTCCTTTATTTATTTATTTATTTATTTATTTTTGTTTGTTGCAGTACCTCAGGTTGCTTTTAGGTGTAGTAGTATTTCACATGTTTAGCTTTGCAGTATATCTTTATGGAGCAGTACTGTCTGTCTCAAGGATTGAACCCTTGATACAGGTTTGCCTAGCATTGCCTTTAATAAGCTCTATATAGTAGTGGAAATTCAAGAGGCAGAGCAGCATCTGTCTTGCAAACCCTCTCGCATTCTTGTGGACACTTTTTTGTCTGCTATTACTATTAGTTTCTATTATTTTAATTTCCCTACCCATTGGCCCTTAACCTGATGCAGATTTGCACACACGACCAGGAGTTCCACCTTGTGATCATACCAGTATACCTTTCTCTCTTCCTCTCTCTCCCTCTCTCTCTTAAAGTGTTAGCTGCATTTAATGCAGGGTAACTTTTACCCTTCTTAACTAGTTAATTGCAGAGGCTGATTTTGTGCACACACAGAACCAATTTGTCACAATTTTACTCAGATGGGATAACTCATTTCCTGGACAGATTAACATTACCATGTGTAATGTATAGAGTAGTGTGACTTTAAGAATCATCTAAGTGATAGATGCATGTCATGTGATTCTATGTTGATTAGGCACTTCCTGTAATAGCAGTAACGCATGTGTCTGTTCACTTAGTGGCTCCAGGATGTCTGTAATTGGCCATCAAGATGGTAAAGTTTATCAAGTGAAAATGAATCTGTTAGCCATCCTACAGTATACCAGGCAGGTTTGGTCAACTCTGGAAATAATGGTTTAATGTGAAGCACACAGTCACCAAGACTTGAGACTGCCATTATTAAGAATTATTTTATTATGCTTTAATGTAAAACACACTAGGATATGTGGTTACCGCTATTAAGAATTATCTTGCTAAATCTGTTTAATAAGAGTCATCACCAAACAAAGCAAAATAAATCGGTTTACCATTCAGTATAACAGAAGCTGGGTACAAACTGTAATGGCATTACCTGACTACGTAAAGAATGTTTTATTTTGCATATTAGTGCAGGAATTCAAAACGGATTATTATTTGTGCTTAGGACTGGACATACTTGTGCTTAAGACGGGAAATACCTTTTAACCGATTATCACAAGGAACCTAGACAAAGTGACAAATAACTGGGGGCTGGGGGGCAAAATCAGGGACAGATTTTCACTACTGCTCTTAGGTTTTGCATTAACATACATTTTCTGAAGGCTATAAAGTCTAAAATTCAAATGTCTGTTGTTATTTAGTGAAGTCATTCCTCAATGATTTGCCAACCCCCCCCCACACACACATTTAATGTTCAAACACACATTTAATGTTCAACAGACCAAAAATATGATACAAAAACCTAGACATTCTGTAAAACTTTGGGACAGTTCAGAGGCATGTTAGAAATCTGTCTTGTTTGCAAAGTAGAAAATTGAATATTAATACCACAAAGGTCTACAAGAATGGTAGAAAACATGAGGATATGATAGAAATGTTTAGCTCTTTCAGTCTTTATTGGTAGGTTAGAGCTTCTAACCTATGAATAAAGAACGAAAGTGCTAAAAATTTCAATCATATCCCTGTGTTTTCTGGCATTCTAATAGACCTTTGTGGTTTTAAAACTGTCTTGTTACTGCATACTGCTGTACAACCACAGTAATATTATAGCAGTAATTATATAATAATATTTTATTTACTATTGTATGGTCACATGCTCCTGCCAATGGAATTCGTGTAAGGCCCACATGCTGGAACGTAACTACCGAACTAAAAAAATAAAGTTCATTCCAGGCAGTCATGTGCTTATTTTAAATTGTTTGCAAAGGCACTACTTCATGAAATAATTTGTAAGAGCCTAATAATATATTATAAGTATATCATATAGGTCAACAATTGTTTATGCATTTGACTTCACTTTTTGTACAGCAGTGTACTTATCTTAATTTATTTTGAACCTTGGTATTTCACAGCAGTTGAGCTTTGGCCAGTTAAGACCTACATGCAATCAACTGGACGTATAAGTGAATTTAAGTACATCTTTATCTGCACTTTTTTCAAATAATACAGCATTTAAATTGATTTATTTGTGTTACATTGAATACTATCTAGCTGGAAGTTGTGGCTCTGTTTTTTCAGTTAATGCTTGTTAGAATTTAGTGCTTGTTAGAATTCCTGCATAGCCAGTGATAAGTGGGGGATGTTCACTTCATTGACATTCGGTTTCTGCCTTATATAAGTGGTACATCTTGGATTATTTATCTAGCTGGAAGTTGTGGCTCTGTTTTTTCAGTTAGTCCCTCACCCACCCTCCCTACTTTTGTTTTAGTGTTAATCTTGGTGGCTTTGAAACTGTCCACCCCTCTTGTAAATTTGCATTTGGATACTCCTCCTGGGCCCATCTCATTTGCTCACTCAAAAAAAATTACACTTTATTCATCTGCTTTTACTGTATTTGTGTTTCTTCCTACTTTATTACTTTATTTTACTTTTTGCGTTATCTTAAAAGTACTCAATTGTATTTATTACTGCTCGGTGTAACTATCATTCTAAGCCTTTTAGTTTAACCACTTGGGCTTCAGTTTAACCACTTGGGCTTCAGACCAGTTGTTTTACATTAAGAAGGTTTGTGTTCTGCACTATTGTGTCAGGACAGGTAGTTTACATTCTTCTAAGTTGGGAACTGCTGATTGAAGGCTCAGTGTCTGTTATTCTAAAAGTGTATTAGTTCTGGTTTAAGCAGTGGTGGCTGGTGACTTCAAATTAAAGGGGGGCTGCAAAAGACAGCTGAATGGTTGGGGCCAATGGAAATGGGGTGGGGACAACTAGAAGGGGGTGGAGCTATGGTCAAAACCACAGCAACTGGAACTTTAATTAAATATGCTGCCCTGGGTGCCAAACCATTATTACGAGAGTCCAATCAATACAAAATGAAGTGTAGAAGAAAAAAATATTTCAATGCATTGGCTACATGACAGCTTACTTAATATCTAGATGGAAACACAAAGGTTGTGTGGCATGAAAATATAAATTACTTTTTAAATACATTACTGGAATGCCAGTCAAAATCAAGTATTAAAAAAATCAAGCAGCACTCATCTCAAACCACTTCTCCTTGTAGTGCAATTAAAATTATAATTTATATTCAGCTTTATAAAATTACCAAGTAACATGCTGAAAGTAGCAATCTCTGTGATACCCCCACTTGTAAAAATGTTTCTTATCCAAAAAGACCTGCTGCCTGACAACAACTATCTACTTGTTCCATGGGTAGACATGATCAAAGTAAAACATGAACAGCAAACAAGAAACAAGCTCAAGATAAATTGCTTAAAGGATTGCTGCACAGGTTATGGACCACACATGATAGATTGGCATTCTGTTTAGTTTACATGTAAAGCCTGCAAAGATAACTGCAAGTCTCCAACAAATATAATGAGCTTCTTAAAATACTGTAATTCTGTCCTTTATTACAAATACTGTCATATGCATTTCCATACCTAAGGCTTATACGTTATCTAGTTATGTAAATATTCTCTGCATGGCAACAACAAAAAAGGCTTTCAGTGTTGGTAATTCTTTAACAGTATGCTTATTAAAGCTTACTTGCATCTTACAATCTCCAACAAGCTTACCTGATGGTCATTAAAGCATTGCTACTTAAACACAGAGCAACAGGGCACTGCAACAGCATGCATTTTCTGAAGAAGCATAAATCAACAGTATAAAAATATGACAGAAAACTAGAATATTCTGCAAAATCAAGGACAAATGAAAATCCACTGCCGTACTTGTGTCTAACTTGGATGGGGGAATACTCCACACACCTACATTGCATAACTGCTCCTTGCCTTGCTTGGACACATCCAGTCACTACATGGGGGAGTGGGGTGCAACAAATATGTCACAATTTGAAATGTCTCTGGCTGACAGAGATGGCTCTGACACTCATACCTCTCAACCTCAGAGCAAAAAATCTGGACAAAGCCATACATAGAAGTGGGACACAGGCCCAAAAATAAGGACAATTTTTAAATATTCATCTTATAAACTTAGAAAGATAATAGAATAGAAGTAGGTCTTGCATTAGTATGAATTTTCTGAAGTGTATGAAATCTGAAACTCAAATGTCTGACATTATTTTTCTAAACTCAGTCATTAATGATTTGCCACTAATTTGCCAAAAAGCCACAATTTTATGAAAAACTGACCAAAAATGTGATGCAAAAATATAAAATTGCCACACAATTCAGCTGGGAACCTATCAAAGAAGGGAGACCTTTTTAATATTAGTTCTGTTAACTTGAGCAACTGACAAAATTAGAGAATCTACATGCATTTCTGAAATAAAAGTAATCTATAACTCTGATCATTACAGTTATTTATAATTGTAAACCATCCACGTTTTCTTCCAAAATTGCTATTTTGCAGAGGGATTATTAGGGGGAAAGCAACATTTTGAGCCAAAATTGGGGACAGTTGAGAAGTTTGGATATTCCTAATTCTATAAAGCAATTTGCATGTACGTCTCAACTTCTTAATGCAGGAAATCTGGACAAGGCCAAATATATTGGGAGGAACAATACATACAAACAGTACTAAAAATTGCTCTTGTATAAACGTAAGACAGTTGATAGAATAACAGGTCTTGCTTTAGCATGCATTTTTCTGAAGGTCATGATGTCTGAAACTTAATGTCTGTCATTATTTAGTGACTTCATTCCTAAATGATTTGCAAGAAAACTACAAATTTCATGAGGAACAAACCAAAAATAAGAAGCAAAAATCTATTCATTCTGCAAAAATCTGGACAGTTGAGAGGTATAGTTCAGCCAGGCCTGTCTGAGTTTGCTGCCCTTCCCCCCTCACAAAATCATGGTCGAATGGAGCCATCCCCCTGCAACCATTCCAATGTCCCATTCCTTGGTTATTTCGCCCCATTTACCATAAACATTGTAATGTGCATACTGCTTTCCTTCTGTGATGATTTGGATTTCATTTGAAAGTTTTATTTTACATTTTGCAAACAAACACTTAATAGATATCTGCTAAACAAAGCAATGCAGTCTCACAATGAAAATAAACTTAACATTAAAACTTCTCTGCCACTTGAAACTCTCATTCATTGAAATCAACATTCAAAGAAAATACATTTTGCCAGTGGCAGATAAAGATTAACTTTGGGCTGTTTTCAAATCATAGGCCCCTTGCACACGAAACATACATGTGCTCTTTAATACACCTTCCTGATTATATTAAATTATATTCCTTGTACAATACAGTACAGTTGTTAGAAAGCATTTTAAATTTATTGTTTTGAACATTTGTCCAATAAACAATGAAACAAAATGCATGCACCAGCTGTCTTATTCAGTACATTTCCATCATAAAAGTCTACTCAAAATTCTACAGTCCACCAGTAACAGTTCACCAGTATCAGTAAATATGCACAATATTTGAAGTAGTAAAAGTCATCTAAATAATTCCCACATTAAAGAAATCTGTAACTAATGAAGAGGTTGCTGCTAGCAAACAACTTGATATTTCATTGTTTCATCTACAAGTAAAGTGTCTGTTGCCCTTGAGGAATAAATTGTCTATGTTGCATAAAAAAAAAATAAGCTAGTAATATTGCAGAAGGGAATGGATGACAACAGGTTCATTGTTACTAGGTATCTTCGCCAAAAAGGACTGCAGCATCCATCCCCCTTTACAACACAGTACAGTATCAGCAATGCATCTACCTAATGTGGGAGTAGAACCCACAGCCTTCTGCATCAAAAGTACACTACCTGTTGTGCTATTAACAATACAAGCAGACTCAGCATAAGCAGTGCTAAACTTCAGTTCCCCTGCAGCTCTCAGCTCCTTGTAAAATCTACTCAACACTCAGCTGTATCTCTGAACTTTGCAGCACAAGAAATCTGGAAAAAGCCAACATTTATCGAGGGGGGGGGGCAAAAGCCCAAAAAACAGGAACTCATTTTAAACATTGCTTGTATAATGTTGGAAAGTTGCTAGAATAGGATGCTGTGTTACCACCATACATTTTACTGCCAAGTCTTAAACCCAGGACCTATGCAAAACAGTCAGAGAAACATACCACTATGAAAAAGCAGCTGTTTTGTGAACATAGTTCTCAGCCTCTTAGCAAAAGACACCTGGACAAAGTCATTAATGGGGGAATCAGCCCCAAAACATATTCAGTGAATTCAGTTCTCGCCATAGCTCTCGATCTTAGCACAAAAAACCTGGATGAAGCCAATAATGGGGGAATATAGTCAAAAAATAGGGACAAATTTCAAATATTCAATCTTATAAACTTAGATGATTGCTAGAATAAAGAGTTTTGTGTTACCATGTACTTTCTGAAAAATATGAAGTCTGAAATTCAAATGCCTGTTATTTTTATTTAACATGTTAACAGGGAAAGTCTGAACTGGAACAAAAGCCAACTTTTAGCAGAGCAGGGAGAAACACTCCAGACATGTAGACTCCACACAGAAGGCACCCTAGCCAAGAATCAAACCAGAGAATCTGTAGCTATCAGATAACAATGCTACCAGTGCGCCACTGCACTACTGACTTTGCAAGGGAAAAACAAACATTCAGAAATCACAGATTTTATGTTTTGAATAAAAAAAGAAATCACAGATTTTATGAGAAACAGAACAAATATGAGGCAAAAATCTGTTTTTATTTACAAATGGTGGTGGGTAGGGAAGTCAGGGCCTTGCCACCTGCACTTAAGGTACAGGGTTCAAGCCTGACATCTCTAGCCACCAGCAGATAGTGACTGGGGCATTACACACACACACACACACACACACACACACACACACACACACACACACACACACACACACACACAAATATAAGCATAATGGATGGCAGCATAAGAAAATAACACCAGCAGCACACACACACAAATATACGCATAACGGATTGCAGCTTAAGAAAATAATACCAGCAGCACACACACACAAATATATGCATAATGGATGGCAGCATAAGAAAATAACACCAGCAGTACACACAAATATAAGCATAATGGATGGCATCATAAGAAAATAACACCGACAGCATAATAAAAGCAAACTATAAAATTACACTTATCACTCTGTCCAATGTACAGCTTCCCTCATGGCTTGCTTTCCACACACAACTTACTTTTGGTTTCCGGTTTGGCTGGTGGCTGGTTTCTGTTTCCTGTGATAGGCTGAAGGCTCCAGCCTGCGGGTGTTGCAGTCCAGTCTTCTCTGTGTGCAGGTTACGACAACTGCACAGACTTATAGGTTGCAGGGCAGAGATGCCTTTTTCCCTTATCCAGACTGCCTAACAGGCAGTCTGGATAAGGGAGAAAGGCATCTCTGTCCTGCAACCCAGAAGTCTGTGCTGTGAGCATGTGTGGAGGGTTTTTTTTCGTGAGATTTTTTTTTCTTGTTTTGATTTTATGTTTGCCTTTTTTTTTCTTTTCATTTTACAGGTGGGAGGGCTGCAGTCCTGCAATCCTATAGCACGAGCGGCCCCTGGGTTTAAGCACTTGGGCTTCAGGCCAGTTATTTTATATTAAGAAGGTTCGTGGTCTGCACTCTTGTGGGAGGAGAGGCTGGACTCTGCCCTTCTGAGCTGGGAATTTCTGGTTAAAGGGGCACTATTTCATTTCTAAAATCAGTTGCCTGCTAGAGGACTTAGTTTACATTTTAGTCCTGTGTAAGTCACATGTTCACACAAAGGTTGGGTTTTCAGAGAAGTTGTTAGCATATTACAAATCAGATTTCACAAACCTCAGTCGGGGGTGGGTTAAGTGCTAAATGTTTACAGTCTGTCCTTTTGTATTTTCCTTCCCCTTCCCATGATAAGTTGAATGACTGGTTTAGCCTCAGCCATATATGCCGTCTAGTCACACTCAGTTCTGAAGCCTCTGCAGCAGTGAAATGACATCTTTAGTATGTGTTTTTTTTTTTTTTTTTTTTTGTAAAACTTAGTGGAATGATTATCCCAGCCTAGGCAATTGTATTTTCTTTCATTTGATTTTGTTTCATGCTCATTGCTCCTTCACTGGTAATTATTTTTATATGGTCAGCAGTAGAGTGCTTATTAGTGCATGTACTCATATAGACATACATTTGTAAGACAGTTTCTCTCATTTCACAGGACAGCATTGCTTTGGACAATTGCATCTGGGAAACAAATGTCCTAAGATTCTAGAAGAATAAAATTGTCTAACATTTCAATAAAAAACATGTCAGACAACTCTGAAATTGAATCTTGTACTAAAAGTATTTTCCCATTAGCTGACACCCTTCAGGAATCACACAGTGACTGTCTGTATATACTGATTCCATCCAACTGAATTTAATTTCTTTTTCTTCCCTGCAGTGTGTTAAAATGTTAGGATCCTTCACTCTTTTGCTGAATATTTGTCTGCAGTAGAGTTATACTGGTTATCATTTGAAAGCTGAAGCAAATGTAGTCTCTATATTTACCTATATTTTCCTATCTGTGTGCATAAGTATTTATGCAATAAGTAGCCTATGTCTTACTGACTGGCTTGCAATTCAAGGCATTCTTGAATGTCAGTCATATTTATATGTCATGGATAGGTGATAATGCTTGTATTTTTTTTTATTTTGTATGCAGTGCACATAATTGTTTTAGTGGTATACTTCACTGTTAATATTGGAATTCTCATAACTTTTCTCTACCTTGCCTCTTTTGTGACTAAGATGGCTATGTTGGTGAGACTACTTACCCCCTTATCAAGATGGAAATAGATAATTTAAATAAATAAATGATGTGTCCTTATATGTTTATCATATGTAATGCCTTGATTGTTTAAAAACTATTTGCTGTATATCTTTATGTCATTATATATATTTGTATGTTTGCACACACACACACACACACACACACACACACACACACACACACACACACACACACACACACACACACACACACACACACACACACACACACACACACATATAAATATGTCTCTGAATTTGTCTGTGTCTGTTTATGTATACAGATGTACAGCCAGCTATATGTGTGGTGTGTTGGTGGATATATACATTCACACTCTCATATACTGGCATGCAGGTGGTATTTTGACTAAGGTGCCATCACATCTGCTGTTAACAGCATTTGTGTCACTAACCCATTATTGCTAGTTTTACACATAACAGTTTTTTCCATTTGTCATGTCACTTGACGAATATTAAAAGTGTAACTCAAACTACAGACCCATAAGTTTAACCAGCCTTATTGGTAAGGCCATGGAATGAATCATCATGGACCCTATAAAGCGGGACATAGGTGATCTCCAGACCCTTGATCTGACATAGGATGGTTTTGTCAAAGACAGATCATGCTTCTTTGAAGCAGTCACTAGAGCCGTAGGTTTTGTCAAAGACAGATCATGCTTCTTTGAAGCAGTCACTAGAGCCGCAGATGAGGGCAAGGTAGTGCACACAGCAGTCAGCAAAGCCATAGATGAGGGTAAGGTGGTTCACACAGCCTATCTAGTTCTCGCCAAGGTGTTCAACACCATCCCCCACTCTGGAATTATAGATAAACTGGCTAAACTAGGTATAAATCCCTATGTCACAAGATGGGTGGCCAACTGGCTCACTGACAGAACCCACACAGTAAACATAGCCGACTCCAAGTCCGACTTCAGACCAGTGACGAGTGGAATACCGCAGGGTTTGGTCCTGGGTCCTCTCCTGTTCGGCATCTACTTCTCTGAAGTGCAGACCAACACAGAAGGTCTTTGGCTAACAAAGTTCACAGTTGACTGCAAACTGGGAGCCATACCAGAATCACCTAATGATGTAGACATTCTACAAAAGGGCCTCACAGAGACAGATGTTTGGTGTCAAATTCATGGCCTCAAGCTCAATGCCAAGAAGTGCATTGTCATCTCCTTTGGGAAAAATTCGGTACCCATGAACTACCACATAGGCGGTAGCTCACTAAACACTGAAAGTATGATAAGAGACCTTGGGACACTGGTGGACAGTAGTCTCACCTTTGATAACCTCATCACCACAGTAGTCAGGAAATCCTTCTACATGGCACACCTCATCACAAAGGGGTTCTCCTCTAGAAAAAATGGAGGTCATTGTTCCTCTCTACTCATCCCTCAGACCCATTATAGAGTACAATGCTCCGCTTGGCATGGATCTCACAAGACACCTACAAATGGAAAGGCCACATAAATACCTCACTAAGAGGATTACCGGCCTCAAACTGATGCCATACACATACCGTCTCAAAAGACTCCAACTCTACTCCATTGCCTATCGCTTACTCAGAGGCAATCTATGCCTAACATACAAAGCTATGTGAAACCCAGAGCTGTTGGACATGCTACACTTACAGAAATCTCAGTCTCTCTGAACCATGTGCTCCAGGGACCTAAACCTTGTCACCACAATAAACAGAACATGCTGGAGGGATAGATTCCTGTCCGAGAGACTTCCCATACACTGGAACAAACTACCCATTCATGTCAAGCAAAGCTCCTCATTGTCCCTCTTTAAGAAAAATCTTTGTTACTCCTGTTGTATAAAATAATAAAGAGAATTTAAAAAAAAAAAAAAAAGAAAAATCTTGACGACTGGATGGGAAATAGAAATTCACCCCGGGGATCACGTCTGTGGCACTGCTTGACAGGGGCACAAGAAAATTATTTTCTTGTGTGACGAAAGCCAGGGAACCATTTTGGGTAGGCTTATATAGGCCCTAGGGCAGATAGTCTAGTACCTACCTATGAACTTATGCCTGTTAAACCTGGTGAACTTCTTCAAAAATGTCACCAGAGCCATAAATGAAGACAAATCCATCCATGCAACCTACCTAGACTTAGCAAAGGCCTTCAACACAACACAATACCACATTTGAGCATCACTGATAAACTCTCCCAGTTGAATATCAACCCTTATGCTGTCAGGTGGGTTACTAACTAGCTAACTGGCTCACCGCCAGATCACACTCAGTCAAAGTTGGGGACTTTACCTCAACCAGCAGACCTATCAGCAGTGGAGTTCCACGGGGTTCAGTGCTGGGCCACCTACTGTTTTGAATATACTTCTCAGAAGTTCAGGCCAAAACAGAGGGGCTGCAGCTGACTACATTTGCTGATGACTGAAAATTAAGTGCAATCATTAATCCTCAAATTATGTCAATACACTTCAAGAGGGATTTAACACAAATCAGTGATTGGTGCCAAAGCCATGAACTCAAAGTCAATGCTAAAAAAATGCATTAACATCCCCCTCAGTAAAAACGATATCCCTGCAGATTATCATATAAATGATAATACACTATGTACAAACTCAGTAGTGACATACTTGGGAATGCAAGTCGACTGTAGCCTAAACTTTGACCACCATGTGTCTACTGTGGTAAGGAAGGCATTCTATGCTGCTCACATCATTAGCAATGGCACTGCCTCAAGAATGAAAGAGGTCAAAACTTCCCAGTACTCGACCCTCATCAGGCCAATAATTGAGTACAATACTCCCTTTGGTATGTACCTTACCAGGTACCTGTAGCAACTTGAAATACCTCAGAGATTTCTAACCAAGAAAATTGCAGGGTCTCCAATACATGTCATACATTGATAGACTGAAGGCACTGTCACTGTACTCTGTAGCTTACAGACTACTTAGAGAAGACTTGTGCTTGGCCTGCAGACCAATCTCAGATCCAAACCTAATGGAAATGCTGCACATCCTCAGCTCAAAAATGGATAAGGGTCACTTGCTCCAGGGGCCTTAACCTGGCCTGCGACATAAAATAGGACCTGCTGGAGAGACAGATATGTCTCCCAGAGGTTGCCATTCCTCTGGAATAGGCTACCAATTTGCATCATACAGAGCCCCTCTATGATCCTGTTTAAGTGTAGCCTGGATGGGAAACCATAAATTCTTTGCAGAGATTTCACCTATGACCCTCCTAGATATGAGCAGTCATTGCTAACTAAAATCTTGAGTTTAGGCTAGATCCTTTACATTAGGTATCTTTAGTATTATATTGGGTACACACAGCCAGACCTATAAACACCTTTGGTCAGTAGCATAGTAACCCCCTATGAACCTATCAAGTAACAAGAATATTCTTGCCTTCAGTCATCTAAATTTTTAGAGATAATAATTTTACTTGTGTGTTGGTGCACTCTCAGACTGCACTGCCTTTTTTCAGGATAACTGTTGTCATATCCCTAAGAATTTGGTGGGGAGAGGTACCTAGGAGGGAGCAAGCTCAGCAGCAGGTGGCCAAGAGTAATTACATGTGGACATTAATTTGCCATTACAGAGTAAGAGCTCTTCCTGGATATACAAACAGAAGGCAAAAAAGGTACTCCCAACTCAAAATTGGACAACAAATGTATAGTTCAGGCAGGCAGCAACTGGCAAAAAGGGTGAAGTGAAGAATAACTGGATATTTTACATTATGTTCCCTTCACAGTGGGATCAATTCAAGACAGTGGCATTGGAAACAGCACCAGTACCAGTGTGGGTAAAAATTCCTTCACAGTAGCAGTGGATATATGAGAATAACAGATAAACATCTTCAGTAGGGGTAATTAGGTGACTTACACAAGGGACCTATAGCAGTTTAGAGACACTAGATGGGTGCAAGGTTGTCCAGTTGTATGGCTCATAGCAGTAAAACAATGGAGGGCACACATTACACCTGGCAAGCTATCAGCTGGCTGCACAAAGCTATAGGGAGGCAGTGCGAGTCTTATAGGACAAACTCCAAAATATATGTCATCAGTAATGCAACAGATTGTTTTTCATGGGTCCATATTATATCAGCGAAAGCTCCCTTTAACGAACGCCATTTAATCAAAAATGTTGTTCATCGAATTCTGCTCTTGTGGGGGACTGTGGTCACCTGCCAATTATATATGCCAACTCCAAGATCGCACTACAGTGAGGAAAAAACCCATTTTCTTATCCTCCCTGTATCATGCTCTTACTATGAACAGTTTGGTGAATGGTATGTTCAATGTAAGTGCAGAAAAAAATGGCATTCGCTGAACTGAGTTTTCGATAATATAATAGGGACCTGTTTTTCATAGCCTGTTGTTTATCAGCCGTATGTGGAGCATTTAGCTGGTCAAAATATGAATACTCTAAGGATAAATAGGAGCAACCTATGACTGATCAGGAGGTGCAGTACCAGTTGCTGGCTCCAGCCTCAGGGACAACAGACTGGAATATAGTACAGTGCCTACATTAAGTTTCGTCATAAACTAGCATTTAAGAAGGAGCAGTTTTCTGCCATGAGAAGACTACCTTGCTTACCCAACTTCAGTTGAGGGCTGTATTGTAGAAAACAGTGGAGTGATGAAGCTTGGACCCCAAACATATACCCCATGCTCAGTTAAATTCCATGCTAATTTAGAATAACAGCAGCATCTTCTCATGTGCAGCGGGCAAGGACATCATGGGAAAACATTAAGAAATTAGGAAGATGGAAGTACAATGCTTATGAAAGATAGCTGAAATGTAAGCTCTTTTACCACACCTAACATTGCTCTATTTTATTTGCAAAACCTGGGTGCTACCTGTAAGACACACATTGCACCTTCCAACAATAACTTTTGTTGACTGGAGCTTCCTTCATGTTTGATCACCTGGTACCTTGCCAGTGCTCTTCTATGTGAATGGAAATGGGTCTACTTTTCTTCATCGAAGTTACATTACTTTGACAAAGAAAACTATGACCCCACTTCAGCGAAAGTGCACTTCAACGAAAGTGCACTTCCACGAAAGTGCACTTCCACTTTAGTCTAGGTACCTGATCGCCTGAGAAATAAAAAAAAAAAAAAAAAACACATACTTTTGCAGGGGGGCAAGCCCCCCTGCACCCCCATGGGGGCTATGCCCCCCACTTAAATATACCAACTCTGAGATCAAACTACAGCAAGGAAAAGGGAATATTCCCATTCTGTGCTGTATTGTGATCTCCATAGTCAGTTTTCAAAGTTTCACTACTTCGAACAAGTGGGTTCGGAGAAGTGAAGTTCAAAGTAGTGAAACCTCGAACAAAAACAGTAGACCCAATGGAAACACCTGTTTTGTATATCACCTCCTGGAACATGTTGACATTACCTGCAATATACTGTGGTACCTAAGGTATAACATGTGCAATTTGTGTTAAAGCCCAAATTATATTTACACTGAAGCCACATAGTTTGCTGAGCTGTACACCCTTCCACAATCCTTACTGTTGCCTACTATTCATGGCGTTGCGTATATCAAGGGTTCAAATTGCATTTTTGAAATGTGCAGTTCTTGCTTTGTATGCCGTTCTTCAGCAGACAGAGTGTTGTCCATCAGTAGAGTACATGGCCCATTCCACCCTGCTTGACCTCTTACAGCTATGCAAAACTCACACCACCATGAACACCCATAACAAAGTCTGTAATCTTTATAGTCAAAGAAATGAAACACTGCTGGCACAACAGATTTCTACCCCTAGGAATCATGTACTTATTGAATAAACTTCCTACACATGGTCTGTATTCAGTAGTATTCTGAATGAATAGCCTGGAAATCATAAATCCTCTTTGGGGTATATAGGACAGTGCTTCCTGACCATGGAACTTAACTCACTCAACAATGTTTGGGCTTAGCTGACTACGCTTATCAATGGTCTTTTTAACTGCATGTCTAGTATATACCTATGAACTTATCAACCTAATATATAATTACCAAGTATCTTACAAATGTGCATGCTGCATATAGAATACATATGCAGACAAAAAAATCAGTTTATAGATGAATGTACTTCTATAATCTATCTCATTTGAATTTCAGTATATGGTCATTAGTATATACTACTAACCAGACCAATTTTCATATTACCATGACTGTGCTACAGATATCTCTGAATTGCACATGCCCTGTATGACAATAATTACTGCATAGTATAGTTTTACACACTGTGCTATTTTTACTTTCTTAATACCCTCTACTGTGTTTTATGTCCTGTAAGAGTACCAACTATACAAACACACATAACAAGGTACCTGTAAACAAGCAAGTAATAAAAACAACAAATATATGTGCACTGTACTCTCCAAGGTACCATGAATTAAACTTAACCTCTGATGAAATCATTTGATTTATTCCCCTTATTTCTTTATTCAGCTGTTTGTTTGTTTAGTTATTAATTTCAGCTTGATAACCATGTAAGTGGGAGGCTAACAGACCCCTTTGAGTCAACCTGAGCTCCATGGTGCAAGACAAAAACAGAAAATTGTAAATAGAATAAAGAATTATACCACTTTCTGAAAGAATGTCAAACGGTTTGGCAAAATGCAGAAGTGGAATTCAAGCAAGATGATGGCTGAAAAAATATAAGAAATGAAAATGTGGACAAACTATAACTTTGCAGGCTAGAATGGCATTATTGCTCATGCCTGAAATATTTGTATATACATATGCTGCTTGTCTTTTGGCTTTTCCCGGTTAGGGGTCACCACAGTAGAACTCCAGTTCGCTAATGACTGGCAGTAGATTTTCTCGACCGCCGAGGTGCCAGCTTGACATCCAACCTTCAACAAAGGCACGTCCATTTACGCATGTCTTTCGAATGCCCACCCAACCGCGGGCAGGACATGCAGACTCCACACAGAAGGCACTCCCCGCACTCCAGCTGAGAATCGAACCTCTTGCTGTGAGGCAACAATGCTACTGCTGCACCACCACGGATATTTGTATATACATACGTAAAATGTATAAATATAAATAAGTTGTTTAATAGAGTGGCTATGTTAAGTATAGAAGGATCTCTCCATTTTTATTTATTTTTGTAGTTTTATGTGCAACGGTGTTCTTTAATGAGTTTGTATTACAGATGTTTTGCATTGTCATGATTAATCAGCAAATCGTCTATTGCAACAAAATACCACACTTGCTTTTACTTGCATTTTACACTGTTTCACTGTAAACCTCTTACATTATATCAGATGTTTCTATCTATGCCTAGATATGATAGTTATGAAACAAATAAATAAAACTATGACTTCACATGGAGCCTGTGTCTGCTTGCTTGCTTATTTATTTTGCAAAATAAATAAAACTACAATTTCACATGGAATATATGCCTGTTTACTTATTTATGTATGACGTTGTACTGACTAGTTCTGATTAGAGACAAAAAAGTCTGTCTAGTATATATGAATATACATGCACTAAAAGCCATTAATTTCTTGTGATTTCATGACATTTCAGTTATAATGTAAGGCATAGCTCTCAACCTTATAGTGCAGAGAGAAAAGCCTTGACAGAAACATTTAATTAGTTAAAGTAGTTAAGAAAGTCCAAGATGAAAGAGTAGAGGCCAGTAACTTTACTCAAAAGTGTTACATAACAGCAGTAAGGTACAAGCCGAAGACAGTCCATATTACTCAAAGATTACTAGTTACTCCTCAGGAAATACCATCTACCACTTATCCCCCAACGGTTCCTAAAGCATGGGTCCTCACTGTGCTGTGCTCTACAAAGCTAAACATAGTACAGCAATGAACTCTGATAGCATCCAGGGATGCTTGCTATATAGTTTGAAAAATGACCCCCTCAGGCACACTAGAATGTCTATTCAGCCACAGTCTCCAGACAGGCTTTGTCCCTAGGAATTGCAGGACCGCAACAGTCATCCCTCTACATAAAGATGGACCATCAACAGACCCAGAGAACTACAGACCCATAATTTAGAATAGTCTTAAATACAAGGCCATGGAAAAAAGTTATAATTGATCTAATAAATACATAGGAAATCTTCAAACCATGGACCCATCCCAGTTTGGTTTCATCAAGGGAAGGTCACAGCTACTAAACCTAGTGGACTACTTTGAGAAGGCCACATGAGCCATGGATAATGGGCAAAAAAGTGCATACTGCCCACCTTGACCTGGTAAAGGCATTCAGCGCACTACCTCACTTGGGTATTGTAGACAAACTCAAAAATGTAGACATACATATGTAACCCGATGGATAGTCAAATGGCTCATGGATAAGATGCATGAAGTTAGGATGTGGGAATCCGCCACCACCAACAGGCCTGTTACTAGTGGTGTTTCACAGGACACAGCACTTGGACCTCTCCTGCTTGGAATACACTTCTTTGAAGTCACAGCAATTATAGATGGCCTTTGGGTGACCAAATCTACAGATGACTGCAAGTTGGGTGTAATGACTGATTCCTGCAAAGATGTAGATATCCCTGAGAAGGATCTGAGAGCAAAGTAACTGGTACCAGAAATATAGCCTAATACTCGGGTCTATATTAGATCAGCGAACTCTTAAAAAAGTGAACTCTGATTGATCGAACTTATGTAATCGAAAGCTTACAATCTCGAACTGTCAGAACAGCGATTTTTTTCCTAGGGAAAAAAAATTGTTGATCCAAAACATACACACAACACAAGCACACCAAATAAACAGCAATCCACACACATACACCTAAAATCTGACACATAACCCTACACTAAACTGTACACACACCATTAACTATCCACTTACCTTAACCCAAACCCTAACCCTAAGGTCCATCACTATCGCACACTCACCTCACCCGCTCCCTAATCCTAACTCACCTAACCCACCCTAACCCTCACATCCACACAATCGCACACATACCTAACCCGCACCCTAACCCTAACTCACCTAACCCACCCTAACACTCACATCCACACAATTGCACACTTACCTGAACCTGACCCTTAACTTTCCACCACAGCACTGAAAATACCGAAGCAACAAAAATGGACAACCAAATTCTTTCCCTAGGAAAAAATTTGGGTTTCTGTTACTTTGATATTTTAAGCTTTCACTTATATAAGTTTGATCAATCAGCGTTCGCTTTTTAAAGCGTTCGCTGATCTAAAAGAGACCCTAATACTCAATGCCAAAAATGCATATTTATATCCTTTGGGAGGATGACCATCCCTGAAAATTACAAAACTCAAGTTGACAGTAACCTGAACTTTGATCACAATGTGCCTACAGTGGTGAGAAAATCCTTCTGTGTGGGGCAAGTTATAAGTTGTGGCATGGCATCCAGATCTAAGACCATAATCCCACTATGCTTAGCCTCATTAGACCAATAATCCAGTACACTGTATGCTTCAGCATGTACCTAACCAGGCATTTGCAACAATCATAGTGGCCACAGAGATTCCTCATTAAAAGAGTATGGGGTGCAAATAACATGTCCTATGTGGAAAACCCCAAACCCTTGTCCTTGTACTCAGTCTCCTACCGACTACTGAAGGGCAATCTATACCTAGCCTACAAGGTCTTCTCAGATCCAGCTCTGATGGATATACTGCACATTCACAAAACAAATATCACCAGAATTACCCAATCTAAGTATCTAAATGTCATCTGTGACATAAGTAAAACATGTTGGAGGAACAGGTGTGTGCTTGAGAGATTACCCTTTTTCTGAAAAGACTACCCATTTATGTGAAACTGAGCTCTTTAAAGCCTGTTCAAATAACATTTGGACTAATGGATGAGAAATCATAAATTCAACCCTGCTTGTCACCTATGGCCTTTATGGACAGTAGCAGCGTATAGATGCTTTAAGGTACAGGCATACGCCAAAGTCTTTCTAGTCCTTGGGCATTGATACTTACGAAAACTAGGGCAAGAATGGCTAGGCTTAAAAAGGCTCTAGGGCCATTAGACTGGTAACCTCCAATGAGGATTTCTTGTACTGAGTTGTAAATGCATGAAATTGCTTTCCTTGCAAATTTATGTAACAAGAAGATCCAGGAATACATATAATAACCAAAATCAGCTATACTGAAATGTAGAAAAAAGGTAGGATACTGGTTAGCAATGAGCTTCTCTTTAAATAAGCTATACTTTATTGGGTATGACACTGATGTACACAATGTACTTTATATAGCATACATCATGGACAGAAGTAAGTTAAAAAATAAAAAAAGACATCTGGGTACACAAGTCCAAGGATAAAAAATCCTCATATGCACACTGGTTCCAGGACTGTAAAAACTGACAATGTAGAATCTTCGAGACACAGAAACCTTCCAACAATGGGGTCAGGCCAGGTTCAGGGGGGGGGGGATGCCCCTGCCCCATTGTAGAAAGAAGTAGTAGTCCACAAAAACTGATAGGCCAGAAAAGAGCCATAAAGATGTTAAAGTGGACTACTGAAAATAAACAAAAAATTATGTATTGTTACTATTATGCAAGAAGCCCAGAATTTCTGGATATCAGATATTCAAAAAGATTAAGCGAAATCAGAAGGAAAAAAGCACAGACTCTACATGGTGCCCTACAGGGGAAGAGTTGTACAAATCAACCACTTTGGGCATCTACCGTGGTGTGAAGTATCCCCAAGATAGGAGAACATGGATCACAGACTGCGTACCATGGCTGGGCTAGCCACTCAACAGTGTAAAATATGGCTCTAGGTGATTTGGTTTTGTTGACTAATGTTGTCAAGGGGGCATGGGTAGTTACCGGTGATAAGTGGGTTGAGGACATGGCCTACTCCGACCTACTCCAGGGACCCATGCTAATGGCGGGAGAGGTATATGTGCCCCTATTGGTCAATGTGTGCCCACCATAAAGCCCAGCAGCATTGGGTCAATAAGCTATTGGCCAGCTGGTGTCAAGTTTCCCAGCCTGGTTTACCTGGGATAGCTCTGTTGAGTGAAAGCTGGACATAAAACCAACCAACCTGCTAAACATGAACTGAGAATTGCTATGCTTAATGAAGGTTCACTGACAGGACGCAGCTTGAAAGTGGATGATATGACGCTTCTGGTGATCCAAGAGACAAGACGGAAGGGCAGTAGAGCAAAGCCACTTGGCTTGGGATCCAGAGTCTACTACTCAGGAGGGGGACAGGCTAGAAAATGTGTAGGAATTGTGGTGAGAGAGAGGCTTCAGAAGGCAGTGAGGGATATCATCAGAATTAATGACATACTTATGGCAATCAGACTCCATTGCAATGATAGGGCAGTATTCATAATCTCAGCATATGCCACACAGCAGGGTTGTGATAGTGAGGAAAAGAGTGCATTCAGACAGCAGTTGCAGGACCTACTAGATAAAGCAGGACAACATGAATTGGTGTTGATAATGGGTGACTTGAATGTACATATTGGGATAGACAGAACAGGATATGAGGACTGCTTGGGTCCACACGGGTGGGGCAACAGGAATAAAGAAGAAGAAGCCATTCTAGACTTGTCTGGTAAATGGCTTAATAGTAGCCAACATATGGTTCAGAAAGAGAGAGAATCACAAGATCACATACAAGTGTAGCTATCATGCAACTCAGGTAGACTTTCTCCTAGTAAGGAAAAGGCATTGGGGTAGGATCCATGCTTGCAAAATCATCCCCAGTGAAACAGTTGGCCCAGAGCATAAACCACTAGTTGCCACAATTAGCTCCAAGCAGTGCTCAGAGAAGAATCTAAGGTCAACAGAGACCAGGCTGAAGACCCGGAAGTTGACTGGAGATAAAGTACAACACTTCAAGGAATTACTCAGAGCTCTAGCACCCCAAAAAAAGGAAGAAATAGGTGGAGCTGAACAAGAATGACAGCACCTAAAAATGGGTCTATATTACGTCAGTGAAATGGCATTACAGCGAATGCCATTTCGCTGACACATATAGATCGATCTCTAAAAATAGCAAAAACCCAGTTCACCGATTTTTTTTCCCATGGAAAAATCGGTGAACCAACAAAACACAACACATAAAACATTACAAAGTGGGCCCCCCCCCCACACACCCCCCTAACTAAATATACCAACTCTGAGATTGCACTACAGTGGGGTAAAGGGAAATGTCATGGCTCAGGCCAACTGATTTCTTTCCCTGGGAAATAAATTGGTGGCCTGAGCATTCGCTCTTTTCAGAGCTCGATCTGTATGTGTTGGTGAAATGGCATTCGCTGTAATGCCATTTTGCTGACATAATATAGACTCCCTAAAAACAGCGTGTGTTTGGACAACAGAAAAGATATGTGGCCGAGCCAGGTCTGGAAAAAAGGCACATAAGGAAAGCTGGTGGTAGAATGCAGGAGTCCAGGAAGGCATCAAAAGAATGAAGGAATGCAAGAAGTGGGAGATAGAAAAGACTGACCAGGCTAGGAAGGACTACTGCCTGGCTAACAATGAAGCTAAGAGAGAAGTTGCAATAGTGAAGAATAGGCCATTGGACACACTCTGCTAACTTCTGGAAAGTGACTCAGTAAGTGGCACAAAGAAACTATATCAGGTTACAAGGCAAAAAAGATAAAGAAGATAGTCAGACACCCTTCATAAGGGATGCCAGCAACAACCTGCTCGTCAATCCACAGGAGATAAAAGGCAGACAGAAGGAGCATTTCCAGTAGCTTCTGAATGAAGAAAACTCCACAGAAGTTGCACTGCCACTGAAACAGCCTACAACAAGTGAAGAGGAGGAGCCCACCCTAGAAGTAAGAACATCACTAAGGAAAGTGAAGTCAGAGAAAGCAGCAGGCTCAGATGAGGTTACAGCACACATGGTGAAGATGCTGGGTGAGATAGGGGAGAAATGGCTCTTGAGGGTACTCATAGCAGTGTGAAGAGAAAGGCATATTCCAGATGAATGGAGAATAAGCATACTCATGCCAGTGTACAAGAACAAAGGGGACATCCACAACTGCGGGCAGTACAAAGGCATCAAAATTCCTATCACACTGCATGAAAGTTCTGGAGAGGGTGATTGATAAATGGATACTCAGACTAGTAGATTGTAAGATGGGAGATGAGCAGTTCAGTTTCAGATCAGGATATAGCACAATTGACCCAATGTTTGCAGTGAGACAGATAGTTGAGAAGAAGCTAGAGATGACAAGAGAGTCCAACTGAGCATTCTTAGACTTGGAGAAAGCATATGATAAGGTCCCAAGAAAGCTGATCTGGGCAGTACTGTGGTAGTCTGTAGTCCCAGAAATACTGGTAGAATTAGTGCAGGCTATGTACAAGGACCCAATGACTCAAGTATGAACAATATTCGGCCTCACAGAGGGGTTCCCAGTGGGAGTGGGTGTACACCAGGGTTCAGCTGTGAGCCCACTGTTGTTTATACTGCTGATGGACTACATTAGAAAACAGGTTGGAGGGGACAGATAAAGTTGCCGTATGCAGATGATGTGGCATTACAGGCAGACTCTGAGCAAGAACTTCAGCAAATGATAGGAGAATGGAACACAAAACTGAAGGCACATAGCATGAAACTAAGCATAGATAAGACAGTGGTAATGATAGCAAATTGGGGAAATCAGCAGAAGCTGAGAATGGAGATAGAAGGGAAAATAATGGAACATGTAAACAGCTTCAAGTATCTGGGATGGTGGTTGAGGAGAAGGGTAGCCTGAATGAAGAGGTCTAAGCTAGAATCAGAGGAGGTGCAGCCACTAAAATAGAGTCTCAAGTGTAGTCTATGAGAAGAATTCCAAACAAGCTAAAAAGTAAGATGTACAAGACAGTGGTGCAACCAGTACTACTGTATGGTACAGAAACCTGGGCAGTAAAGGCAGAACAGTTGAAGAAGCTACAGGTGATGGCAATGAAGTGCCTGAGAAGGGTGGTAGGATGCATTATGGGTCAGATGAAATGAAGGCATAACAGCAGAATTCAAAGTAGCTCCAATTGCAGAAAATATCAAAGAGAACAGATTATGGTGGTTTAGACATGTGCAGAAAAGCAGAAGCCATGGGTTGGGAGGGTGGCCTAATGGTTAAGGTGTTTGCCTTACAAACACAAGGTGCAGGGTTTGAGTCTCACAAGGGGTAATTGGCTAGACATAAAATGGTTCGCAAGAGCAGTCAGTCTAGTACTAATCTATGAACCTATGAACAATCTGGTGAGGAAGTGCTCTGACAGACAGGAAGAAGATAAGAGGAAGTGAGGATGTCCAGCAAAGATGTGGATGCATTGTGTGAAAGAGGATTTGTGACAGTCAGGCATGAGTATTGAAGAAGGCAGGAGTGTGGCACTGAATCGAGAGAGTTGGTGACACGATACCCCAACCCATTGTGGAAAAAAATGGGTAGGGGGGGGGGGCTGATGATGATGATGGGAATGAAAGAGAGGTCTGATTTACTGCAATATTTATGCAAAGGAGAAAGCCAAAGTAATCAGTACCAGAAAGCATCTCCAAAGATATTTGAAGAGGAACAGGAGTCTTGAAGATGGAGTGGACCCAGACAGTACACACACCTAGTGTGTCCGTCAGTAATGGACATCTTCTGAGTGCAGGAATCTCACTTTTTGAATCCTGACTTAGTTGGTTCCTTAGACATAGTAGCTGTAAGGAAAACATTTCTCAATAAAAGTTAAAACAACAACTATAACTGTTAAAGAGAAAGCAGCAAAGAAACAAGTATCTAAAATAAAGTACTATAGATAGATTTTTTTTATTTTTAAAGAAAAGAAAAAAGAAGTCTCTAATTTAAACAACTATCTCCTCCTAAACAGATTACTCCTAAAAGGCTTATAAAAGAGAAAAAAGGTGCAAAAATCCTCTAATTTAAAAAGGGATTCTTGTGGAGAAAATAAGGCCCAAAGAAAGAAAGATAGCCGTACAATAAACTTACAAGGTTTGAAAAGGCCTAAACATAGTACAAGACTGTTACTATAGCACTAATACATAAAAATATCTAACAATTTGACAGAAAAGTTAGAAAATACATAAAATATAAAATTTTCCAAGCCTGAGCCAGTGAAGACAATCCCAAAGCTTCAAGCAGCAAATGAGATCTGGGGAATAGCCGCTAACACTATAGGACAGGCATTCTGCCTTGAGCCAGTAGAAGCTCTCAAGCTTTATTATAGGCCGAGTCGGAGCCAAGGTTTCAGCTCCAAACTCAAGGTTGCAAGACTGAAGATGAGATGGGACAAGATAACATACCATGTTTATTTAGGGTTGCCACCTTTTCAGATGCCCAAAGTGGGACATTTTTTTGTAGAAATGTAAGATTTTGCAGGACAAAACATACCCACAGCCAGTGCAGTGGACAGAACTTCACTTTTTTTCCAAAATAAAAGCTTATTTTTATAGCATTTTGCATTGCCTATGCTTTTTCATATGATATTTCTGTTTCAGATACAAAAGAACTGTTTTATGCAACTATTAAAGAAAACTTTAAAAATATGTTTTGTCTTAAAATCTCAGGACATTTGCCATTTTTTAGTGTTTTTTTTTGCAAGACACAACTGCCCAAAGTGGGACTGTCCCTTGCAAAGTCCTTGGCAAAAACTGTTTAGAATTAAAAAAAACAAGTGCACTCAGTAAAACAAATACAGTTTCTCCAACTGTCTAATCAATAAAAATGGTCTGTTGCCATGGATATGAACTTTCCCACTACCTCTGTTACCAGCTTGGTGGATATAGGTATCCGGAGGCAATGTAGAAACTGCCTCATATTTATAGACAACTAGTAAATTATTAAACAAATTGATATGGTATGTGGGAGGTGTATTTACACGTCACTGTAGGCAAAGCTCTCACATAAAAGCACTCCTAATGTCCATAACATTGTTAGTAGTACACACACTGCACCGATCACACACAATTCAAAGCAAAGACATAGACCCATATATGCTGAGGCATTTACATGTAACCTACCCAAACCCCAAAGACCTCCTAGTTGAAGTACACATAAACTCCCCCAACAAACCTGAATGCACTCTTTCAAAGCAACAACCACATCAACCCATGCAGCCACATCTCATGGAGCATTTACTTCTAACCCTATATGGCAAGACACCACAGAATGTAATATTCCAGTCAATGGAGGCCCCATTGTCAGATACACTGACATCCCTCTCACTAGACTGAGTAAAGAGAAAGTTACAGTCAGTTGCTTATGAGGGGGCCAAGATCAACCACATTACAAATGCACTCAAGTCGTTGGACCACAACTGCCAGTATGACTCAGCCTTGATCCATGTGGGTGTAAATGACCTGAGAGGTACCTCCCTAGACAATATGAAGAGGGACATTGTGTGGCTCTCAGAATGTGTGTCTCCCCTACAGATGATCAAACTTCTAAAAGTCTGACTTTCATATGGCTGAGACCATGCGAACGACTTTTGAAAGTCTGACAATTCTGAACACAGATCTCTATACAGCACGGAATGGGAAAATTTCCCTTTTCCATACAGTAGTGCGATCTTGGAGTTGGTAGATTTAAATAGCAGGGGTTGTGGGGGGCCCAGGGTGTCTTGCCCCCCTGCTAAGAACATGTTGGCAATTTTTTTTTTAAGGTGTTCGAACTTCCAAAGGTTGTTCATATGGTCTCAGCCATATGAAAGTCATATATATATAATATATATATATATTTATTGTGTTTATATTTATTGTGTTTTCTGTTCATAGGTTAGTACTAGGCTAACTGCCCTTGCAAGCCATTTTAAGCCTAGCCAATTATCCCTTGTAAGACTCAAACCCTGTACCTTGTGTTTGTAAGGCAAACACCTTAACCATTAGGCCACCCTCCCAACCCTGTTCTGTTTTCTGTTCTGTCTGTGAAAAAAAACTTGAAAAAAAAATATATATATATTTTTGTTCTCCTAACTTTCCTGGCTAGTTTGTTCCAGTGATCAGATTTTGCTGATCCCTGGGCTTTGTCTTGGTTCCTGTACTTCTCCATTTTGTTTGTTTGGTCAGGGGGAAGTTTCTTTACTCACCAGTGGGAGTGGGGAGTACTGAGCTGCCTGTTTGTCCTCAGAGGAGTGGTTTAAGACAGTAACTTGTAGTTCAGTGGCCATTTTGGGTCATTTCCTGCCTTTTCCAGCCCACTGCTATAAAGCACGCTTTTGCAGGCTTTTCTGGCTGTAGAGAACTCAGCACAGCTCCTCGTGGTATCCAGCAGAGTTCCTAGAGCAGCAGAGAAAGGAAAAAGCAACTTTCCAGATTTTAAGTATTTTTTCTTGCATTTTTCGACCATTTGTGTTATTCGACGACTGTTTCTGTCTATTTTATAGTGGTATTACCTGTTTTTCCTGTTTTTATAAGCTTTAATTGTTGGTTGCACTTCTTAGTTTAAGTTTGCTTAAAAGTTAAACTACAGGCTAATACACTCAAGTGTACTAGCTTTTGATAGCATTTATCAAAAAGCAAAGCATTTATTGTGTTTTCTGTTCTGTCTGTGAAAAAAAACTTGAAAAAAAACAAAAAATATTCTTGTTCTCCTAACTTTCCTGGCTAGTTTGTTCCAGTGATCAGATTTTGCTGATCCCTGGGCTTTGTCTTGGTTCCTGTACTTCTCCATTTTCTTTGTTTGGTCAGGGGGAAGTTTCTTTACTCACCAGTGGGAGTGAGGAGTACTGAGCTGCCTGTTTGTCCTCAGAGGAGTGGTTTAAGACAGTAACTTGTAGTTCAGTAGCCATTTTGGGTCATTTCCTGCCTTTTCCAGCCCCCTGCTATAAAGCATGCTTTGGCAGGCTTTTCTGGCTGTAGAGAACTCAGCACAGCTCCTCGTGGTATCCAGCAGAGTTCCTAAAGCAGCAGAGAAAGGAAAAAGCAACTTTCCAGATTTTAAGTATTTTTTCTTGCATTTTTCGACCATTTGTGTTATTCAACGGCTGTTTCTGTCTATTTTATAGTGGTATTACCTGTTTTTCCTGTTTTATAAGCTTTAATTGTTGGTTGCACTTCTTAGTTTAAGTTTGCTTAAAAGTTAAACTACAGGCTAATGCACTCAAGTGTACTAGCTTTTGATATCATTTAATCGAAAAGCAAAGCATTTATTGTGTTTTCTGTTCTGTCTGTGAAAAAAAACTTGAAAAAAAAAACAAAAAAATATTCTTGTTCTCCTAACTTTCCTGGCTAGTTTGTTCCAGTGATCAGATTTTGCTGATCCCTGGGCTTTGTCTTGGTTCCTGTACTTCTCCATTTTCTTTGTTTGGTCAGGGGGAAAGTTTCTTTACTCACCAGTGGGAGTAGGGAGTACTGAGCTGCCTGTTTGTCCTCAGAGGAGTGGTTTAAGACAGTAACTTGTAGTTCAGTGACCATTTTGGGTCATTTCCTGCCTTTTCCAGCCCCCTGCTATAAAGCACGCTTTAGCACGATTTAGCGCGGAGTTGCCACTAGAGCAGCATCGGGCAGCGCCAGTTTAACAAGGTTAAACTTTTTCTGGCTGCATAGTCTGTTCTTCATTTTTTCCCTTAGAACTGCTCTACTAGTAACCTAAACAGTATATCCCTTGACTAAAAAGCGCAGCACTTGTTCCTAAAAGTTTTTTTCTTTTTTTTCTAAAAAAAAAAAAAAAAAAAAAGCTCAGCACTTGTCACTTCTATATTATACAAACTCCCTCACTTGCGAAACAGCCCCAGGAGTACCCACTTCCTTACTAAGTCCTCTCTTATTCAGTCTCATACCTAACTTCTTAATTTTTCTAGCATGTCGAAGGGCGGCGTCCTCTCCTGCCCAGTTGGTGAATCTGGGAATATTGAGGCAATGTTACAATTGCCTCATGTACACAGACAACCCTCTCCTCCTCCCACATAACACAAATACTTGCGAGAGATGCAGCTATTTAGCCAAACTGGAGGCTGAGCTCTCTCAACTCAGGACTGGCAAGACCATACAGGAGGAGAAGGCAACTACACACACCACAAAACCAGCCTCACATAATGCTACCACACCATTGAATCAAACACATAAACACACAAAGACATACTCGGAGGCTCTGAGTAAAAATTTACCTAAACAGCAGAGGCCTCCAAAGCAGACACCCAAACAACTGCTACCTCAAGACACCCCACAAGCAACACATAAACTACAAAATCAGTGTGCAAAGCAGTCACAGCCCTTAAGGCCAAATACAACACCAAACATACTTGTCATAGGTGACTCCATAGTCAGACACACTGACGTCCCACTCACCAGGCTGAACAAGGAGAGGGTCACAGTAAGCTGCCTATCGGGCGCTAGAATCCGCCACATAACACAAGCACTCGGGTCACTCCACAGCAAGTACAAATATGACACAGTCATTGTCCATGCTGGTGTGAACTACCTGAGACGTACCTCCCTGGACTACATGAAAAGAGACATAGAGAAGCTCTCTGATTATGTAGCCCAGGCAGGTATGACCCTGACACTGAGCAGTATCCTTCCTTCACCAAGAATGATGCCACAATATAGAGACAAGATGATCAGCTTTAACAATTGGCTTAATGTCTGGTGTCATTCAAAGGGGATCCAGTGTCTGTCTGCCTGGGATGACATGCTTGACAAGCCACACTGCTTCTACAGGGACGACTTGCACCTGTCACCCTGGGATTCGGATATTGGCTAAGGCTCTTGCCACCTCCATAGTGCCTTTTTTAGGCAAGGCTCAAATTCTAAACCTACCACCCTAGAAAACAAAAATGGGAAGAAAATGAGGGTAATGCTGCTCAATGCCAGAAGTCTAAATCTCAAAATGCACGCACTCGAGGCCCTTCTCAGTATGGAGAACATTGATGTCTGTGCTGTAACTGAAACCTGGTTCAAGGCTCCTGAGAGCACCTCGGCACTATTAGGTTTTACCTCATATCATGCGTTCCGGCCCCAAAACCCGGACCACACCACAAAAGGAGGGGGTGTATCCATATTCATAAAGGATACCCACACCTCCAGGTTGGTGGCAATGCACGAAGCTTCGGAAACCATCCAGGTGCAACTAACCATAGGCAAAACTGCTCTACAAATTGTAGAATGCTACAGGCCACCCTCTCAAACTCAAGAACCCCACACAGCCTTCCTGAAGACACTGGAGGGTATAAATGTATCTCAAAACACCATCATATTGGGTGACTTCAACTACCCGAATATAGACTGGGAACATTACTCAAGCCCTAACTTTCTAGCCCAAAGGTTCCCGGAGTTCATAAATTCAAATGCCATGGAACAGCTAGTCACTGTTCCCACGAGAGGAGAAAATATACTAGATCTCATTATCACAAACATGGGGACAAAATGCTCCACACCGGAAGTATATCCCTCATTGGTGAGATCTGATCATAAACTAATCTCACTGGAAATCCACATCCCGCCCCCACCCCAAACAAAAAAGACCACAGTGAAGAACTTCTCTAAAGCAAACTTCACACTACTCAAGACTGGTGTGGTATCCTTCAAGGCCCTTGAGCCAGTGGAAACCACAACCCAAGCTGTGGAAGCCCTTACAAATGCCTTCTATGAACACCTCCAGGACTGCATGGATCAGGCAATCCCAAATAAAACCAAGACTCTTTCCACAAAGGGCAAATGTCCATTCTGGTGGACCCCAGCCATTAACAAACTTTACAATAAGAGGAGAAAGCTATTACATGATAGAACAAAATCCATAAAAGGGAAGTCACCCCTGATCATTATTAGTAAAAAAATACGAGCACTCATAAAATCAACTAAGGCCAATTTTGAGAGAAAAATTGCCATGGATTCAAAGGACAATCATAAGGCCTTTTTCAGCTATGTTAGGAACCTGGGTGGAAACTCCCAGATATGCTCAGAATTAGTCCAAAATGATACAAAAATCACTGAACCCACAGACATTGCCAACATACTGGCAGACAGGTTCAGTGCAAACTTCACCCCCCACTCCCCCCCTAAAGGAGAGATAACTATCCCAGCAGAGTGTAGCCTCCCAGACATCTCAAATGCGCAGGTGAAAGCTGCTCTCTCTAAAGCTAAAAACACAGCATCAATGGGACCGGATGGTGTCCCTGGCTCTGTGCTACATGAGCTAAATGAGGAATTAAACCCACACATAAGGCAGCTGTTTAATCTCAGCCTTACCACAGGATACGTGCCCGAGGAGTGGTGTACGGCAACTGTGGTCCCACTCCGCAAAGGCGGTGCCTCTACGGACCCTGGTAATGACCGCCCCATAAGCTTAACAAGTCTAGTCTGCAAAGCTATGGAGAGGATCATAATGGAGCTCATAAACAAAGATATAGGGGACTTGCAGACATTGGACCCGACCCAGTTTGGCTTCGTCAAGGGCAGATCATGCCTTTTGAACTTGGTCGACTTCTTCGAAACAGTCACCAAGGCCATTGATGAGGGAAAGGCAGTCCATACAGCCTACCTTGACCTTGCAAAGGCTTTCGACACAATATCCCACTCGGGTATTGTAGAAACACTTACCAGCTTAAATGTAAACCCATTTGTCACAAGATGGGTTGCAAACTGGCTTAAGGACAGAACCCACAGGGTAAGAGTTGCTGGAGCTATGTCATACTCCAAGCTGGTCACAAGTGGTGTCCGACAGGGCTCAGTCCTTGGCCCCCTATTGTTCGGCATCTACTTCTCAGAAGTACAGGCCAACATGAGAGGACTTTGGCTGACAAAGTTTGCAGACGACTGCAAACTGGGCGCCATAGTGGAAAGTGCATCGGACACGGATATCCTTCAGAAGGGACTCACGGAAACAGATAGCTGGTGCCAGAGCCATGGCCTGAAGTTAAATGTCAAAAAATGTATAGTCATACCCTTCGGGAAAAACAAGGTAACCCCAAGCTACCATATAGGCGGCAATCCCCTAAGCACAGAAGAGGTTATCAGGGACCTGGGGACCCAGGTTGACAGTGGCCTTTCTTTTGACACTCACGTTGCTAAAGTGGTTAGAAAGACCTTCTACATTGCCCACCTGATCATGAAGGGATTCACATCCAGATCTAGTGAGGTCATTGTTCCCCTGTACGCTTCACTTATCAGACCAATGATCGAGTACAATGCCCCATTCGGGATGTACCTCACCCGACATCTGCAGCAATTGGAGAGACCCCAAAAGTTCCTCACCAAAAGGATAATGGGACTCCAAAATCTGTCATATGCTGCCAGATTGAAGAAACTCCAGCTCTATTCAGTTGCATACCGTCTGCTCAGAGGTGACATGTGCCTGACATACAAGGCCATGTCCAACCCGGAATTAATGGACATGCTCCACCTCAAAAAATCCAAATCCACCAAAACCACTAGAGCAAGCGTCTTAAGCCTTAGCACGGATATAAATAGGACGTGCTGGAGGGATAGATTTATCACTCGGAGACTCCCTATGCTGTGGAATAAAATCCCAGTCCATGTGAGGCAGAGCACCTCGCTGGCTCTGTTCAAGAGAAATCTTGACCTGTGGATGGGAGATCGTAGGTTTACCCCGGGAATCATCTCTGTGTCACTGCTGGACAGAGGCACAACAAACTAATGGGCACAGTATTTTTTCATATAAGGGGTGGCGTAAGCCACAAAACTTTGGGCTAGGCTTATAAATGCCTTAGGGCAGATAGCCTAGTATAAACCTATGAACCTATGAACCTATATATATATATATATATATATATATATATATATATATATATATATATATATACATGCATATATCACACACACACACACACACACACACACACACACACACACACACACACACACATACACTACAGTGGAGGAATGGTTAAATTTCCCCACCATAGTGCCATTTCCGTTCAAAATGATGAATGCACAACAGAAAATGCTAGTGTGCCTTTGCTGTTGTGGATTCAAACATTTAAAAATCAGTGTTACGAAACCTTGGAAGAGTGACATTCAACCTTCCAAGGTCCGAGATTTTGATGGTAAACCTACATATATATATATATATATATATATATATATATATATATATATGTATATATATATCACTAGCCTCATATCCTGTTTTCAGCGGAGGCCCGGGAGAAATGCTCCAAATGCTTTGTCATTTCTTGTGTTGTCCAGATTTTCTTGCTAAGGGTAGGGGAGGAGGGGAGGCATGTGACCTATTCTAGTTACTGTAACATTCCCATTTCTCTGTGTATAACTTTGAAGCTTTGCTTCTTGGGCCACTGCTGAAAAAGGGCAATAGCTCAGTCGGACTACCCAGTCAACAAATGTCAAATAAATAAAAAAAAGTCAAACCATAGGGTCCTCGCACACATTTTAGGGCCATGCATACATGTATGTGCATTCACCTTCCTAACTGCATTAAATTATATTCCTTGTATAATACAATACAGCACCACTTATTAGTGTGTGTTTTAGATTTGTAGTTTTGAACATTTTTCCAGTAAGCAATGAAACAGAAGGTATGACCCAATAATGACAAAACTGCTCATTTCAGAACATTTAACCATAAAAGACCTCTCAAACTTTTATCAATACAATCCACCTGTATCTGTCAAGAAGCACAATTTCTGCAGAAGTAAAATTCATCAGACTAATTCCACATTACAGAGATTAGTAACTAATGAAGAGGCTGCTACTAGCAACAATTTTACATTTCAGTGTTTCATCTACAAATTCAGTGCCTGCTGCCCTTGTAGGATTAATTGAGTAAGTTACATTAAATACAAATTAGTAAGCTGGTAGTATTACAATAAGGAATGACTAAGAAACTGACAAAAAGTTCATAGTTACTTGGCATCTTATACAATGGAGGACACACTAAGGAATGCAGGCCTCTATACCCTCTTAAAATGCACCAATTAATCAGCACCTAGGGCATTACACACCATGCCTCCATACCTCTCAACCTATTAGCACAAGAAATCTGGACAAAGCATAAAATAATGGGGGGAACAAAGGCTTCAAATTAGGGATATATTATAAATATTGTTCTTATAGACATAGAAAGTGCTAGAGTAACAGCATTTGTCATAGCATGCATTTTCTGAAGAAAATGAAGTTTGAAACTCTATTTAGTTATTTAAATCCTCGGTGTTGTGCCAGAAAACCACACATTTTATGAGGAATATGTCAAAAATATGAGGCAAAAATCTGTACAGTCTACAAAAAAATGGACAGTTGAGAGGTATATTTACCTCTCAACCCCTTAGTACAAGACATCTGGACAAAGCCTAAAATAATGTGGATACAATGGCCCAAAAAATAGGGATAGATTTTAAGTACTGCTCTTTTTAACTTAGAAGTTGCTAGAATTACAGGATTTGAGCTGACATGCATTTTCTGAACGATATGAAGTATAAAACTCATATATATAACATTAGTTAGTGACTTCAGTCCTCTCCTCTGATTTGCCACAAAGCCTCAAATTTTTGAGAAACAGACCAAAACTATGTGGCTAAACCTGGACAGTTCAGACAGACACACACATGCTCGCAGAATACCCAGCAGTGTAACTCTTGGGAGGCCCACAAAGAAGGATATGTCAGAGCACTGTCGAGCCAAAAAAAGCTCTGTTTTTGGAGACGGGTAGATGTCAAATGTTGGAGGTGTGATGGGGAACAAAAGAGGTAAATGGGAATATATATTTTTGTGAGTGTAATGAGATGGCAGACTTAAAAATGAGAATTGTGGGAACAGTACACGCTGAATAATGTTTTGGTGGAGGAATGAGGTCTAAAATAAGGGAGGATTTGAATGAGCTATGTAATGTTTGACTGACAATGTCTGGATAGATTATAAGTGATGTATAACAATTGCAACTAAAAATATGTCAATGTGATTTGTTTTCATTTATATAAATGTACGATTGTCTATGTCATAAGAGATAATTTAATAAAGATCTTCTTCTACTTTCGGCTTTTCCTGGTTAGGGGTTGCCACAGTGGATCACCTGTCTGCTCATGATTGGCAGTGGAGTTTTACAGTGTTGAGTTACCAGCCCAGCACCCAACCTTCCACAGAAGGCACACACATACGCACTCACACCCAGGGCCAATTAGTGTTCAATCCACCTGCAGCATGTCTTTGGGAGGAAACCGGAGCACCCAGAGGGAGCACACGCGACCACAGGGAGGACATGCAGACTCTACACAGAAGGCAACCCAGCTGAGGATTGAACCAGAGAACCTCTTGCTGTGAGGTGACAATGCTAACCACTGAACCACCATGGCCACCCTAGATAATTTAATAAAGATGTTTCTTGTAAAAAAAAAAAAAAAAAAAAAAAATAAAGAAAAATCAACCTTGACATCTAGGAATAAAGTTAGAGCCATAAACGTGATTTACCCATCCTGTATTAACTTACAATTTTGGTGTGATTAGCTGTTCCCGAAAGGTTGGGCAGAAAAACAATACAAAATGCTCCACGCTTACCAAATGAAATATAAATGCCAGTCTATACCACGATTATATATTCCATGTTCTGAAGGCGGTATAGGCCTCCTTGAAACTGACTGCATACATATTTGCTGACCTCATCAGATACAAACCATCCTGAAAGTTTTAAAATATGAGGAGATGAAGTCTAAGATGACCACTCTGCTTAGTTTAGCAGAATCATTCAATTGGCAAGCAGGAATGGAAATCAAACCAAAAGTCGACAAAAATCATACAGCAAGAAAATGTGCGAAAAAGCAAAGGAAAGAATGTAAAAATGATCCATTGAGGAGAAAGAAAATGTGGAAAAGCCACAAATATAATAAGAAGTATAGAGATCTCCTGGAAAAAAAACCATGTCGATAAGGATGCGAGTTGAAACCAGAGGATGAAAGTTTAATAATAGCAGTCTAGTATAGTGGACTACATAGATATTACTTAACAAAGTCCATTGAACATGTGGGAGAAGCAGACAAATGTAGGTTCTGTAAAAAAAAAAAATAATAATTAGAATGAGTCACATACCCTGTTGCTGGGTGTAATACACTTATGGCAGAGGGCCTATACAATGAAAGGCATAATAGTGTGGGAAGATATTTCCATTGAAGATTGTACAAACACCACAACACAGAAGTAGCTGAGAAGCATTGAGAACACGAGCCACAAAGTATTATAGAGAATGATGAATTGTACATCAGACTGGATCACCAATTACCAACCGTCCAAAAAAGGAGATGCAAGAAAACCAGATATAGTAGTTCATGAAAAAAAAAAAAAGTTGCATTGATCATTGAAGTTGCTACACATTGCCATTACATTGTCTTATGTACAGCAAGACACAAAGTCATAAAATATCAAGATTTGTAGGCAGAAACAAAAGCAATGTGGGTAAAATTGACCAGAGAGTTCCAATAGTAGTAGGAGGAGCAATGGGTCAAATAAAAAAAACCTTATAGCAATCTTAGGTTCATGGGAGAACAGTAGGCTAATTGCCCTGAAGTCAGAATCAAACTGTGTACTATGTGTTTATGAGGTGAAGACCTTAACCATCATGCTAAACCCACCCTCTCTGAAATACTTGAAAAACATGGCTTCTATACCTCTCATAGTACTAACACTGCACTTTTAACCCTCATAGATACTGTTAATAAAGAAAGAGATAACAAATTAGCCTCCCCCTTATTTCTATACTTGTCTAAAGCCTTCAACACAATTTGTCACAGCAAGCTTTGACTTCAAATGTCCACATAAGGTCGGTTGTGATGTCACAGCAAGCTTCGACTTCAAATGTCCACATAAGGTTGGTTGTGAAGCACCTTTCTATGGTTTAAAAGCTACTTGCCTAATAGGTATCAGTCAGTAAAATGGCACTCCATCCTTGGTCTTGTCCTCTTTAACACACCAACACCCTCCACTGATCCACACATCAGGCTTCCCTAATAGAATACTTTGATGACTCCACACTCATAAGTCTGTCAGATAACTTGGCACATCTCCAAAAAATTACTCAGGAAGCTGTAACAGACACTGAAACATGGCTTTGTAACTCATAACTAATGCTCACCCCCCAAAATACTACTGTTTCCCCCAGAGTTCTCTCACCTGAAAATGAAAAACACCATTTAAAATCCTCTCAATTAATAATACACCATCTGAAGTCACTTCTAATAGCAAATAATGAGAAAGAATAGTGGATGATTATAAATAATACTGAATAATAATAATAATAATAATAATAATAATGATAATAATACTAACAGAAATGGTAAAAGTGGATAATGATGATGATGATGATGATGATGATGATGATGATGATGACTAAGTTTGCAGATGACTGCAAGCTAGGAGCATCATTGAATCCTCAAATTACTTGGCCATCCTGCAGGGAGGTTTGTCTCAAATAAATAACTGGTGTCAAAATCAGGATCTGAAGCTAAATACCAAAAAATGCATTACTGTATCTTTTGGGAAGTCATCTACCCCTGGGAACTACCACACTGACAATATGCCCCTCAGACTTGACCCAGTTGGCCAGGATTTGTGAAATTATGTGGACAGTGACTTAACTTTTGACCAACAAGTATCTGTGGCTGTAACCCCCTTTACTCAGCCTTCATTGGGCCAGTCATTGCACATAATGCCCCTTTAGCATGTATCTGTTCAGACACGTGCAACAACTAGAGCTCTCACAATAGATACCTTACTAAAAGTATACAATGCCTGAACAACAGGGCCTACATGTACCAACTGAAACCCTTGTGACTATACTCTGTATCCTACACTCTCCTAAGACATGACATGTGTCTGGCATAGAAGGCATCCTCTGACCTATACTGATGGATATATTGCACATCAGTAAGTCAAATGTCATCAGAAATATTTTGCCTAGGCATCTAAACCTCTTCTGCAACATTAATAAAACAGTTTGGAGGGACAGGTATGTTTTGCAGAGGATACCGCTGCTATGGAACAGACTCTCCATCCACATAAAACAAAGTTCACCCCTGTCCATTTTCAAGTGCAACTTAGATAAATGGATAGGAAACAGAAAATTTAGCACAGAACTGCCCAATGCACTACAAATGGGCAGCTGCAGCTTCTAAATGCCTTATCTTAGGAATGGGTCCACTCAGATTATCTACAGTATGATCCAAGATCCCAGTTATTCTCATTAGGGTTAATATATACTTAACAACCATGGGACAGGTAAGGCCAATCTATAACCAAGAGGGATAAGTTACTTCAAATACAAAAGTGGAAATTAGCTAGATAAAATGGTTGCAAGAGTAGCTAGCCTAGTACTAACCTTAAATTTGACATGCACATATATAAAACTGCATAGAAAAACTAACATCAAAAACTTGGAATGTTTGCAATCCAAAAACTTTCTCACCAACATAACTAAAGCTACACTTGCCACTACTTAGCACCTCCCTTCACTAGTTTATGGAGCACCCATTCTGACTAAATTACAGGCAGCACAACAAACAGAATTTGAGCAATGCTATTGACTAGTGGCTAAATTTGCAGCAAATGCCTGTTTCAGAACCCACTACTGTATAGCACTAAAAGCTTAAATTGGTTAGAACTAACCCATCAGCTAAAATGTACAGAGCTTCTTCCCATCTGCAACATTAGCCAGCAATCATCTGCTTGTCTAGCAGTAAATCCCATTCTACACAACTATGTTCATACTCCATCAGTATGATTCAGTGATTTCTGTCCACAACCCTATCAAATCTGCAGGGCATGATCTATATTTATATCATGTTGCTAAGGCCTGGGACTCCTTACCTATATTCATCAGGTCATTACCCTCCCTCTAGTCCTTCAAAACAATTCTGAAATAGTTCTTAGCCAAAACCTGTCTGGTTTTGCTCAACCTTAGGATAATGATATTCCTAAATATGAAGAAGCTTACAACCCTCTCCAACCCAATTAAAAAAAAACCTTAATCAATACTTCACTATGTGATGGCTCTGTCTTTGCTCTACCCCTGACTAATCCCCACACTTTTTTACTGTGCACCCAGTTAGGGTCTCCTAGCGGCGTCTCTGAATCCGAACCTAATTACTCTGTACTAACATGTTGTTTAAGTGAAATCTAAAATGTATTTTATGTAACCTACAAAGAAACACATAAATATGTATTAACTTTTTGAATGTTGGTCTGGAAACTTGGAAAATGACCTACAAATATATTGTATAATCTCTATCTTGAATTATACTAATAGTGGAATAATTTAATTATGTAAATTAAATTTGTTTAACTGAAACATGGCTTAAACCAACAATAACAGATACTGAAATTATTCCCCCAGGTTACAATATTATTCGACAAGACCGCTTCAAGAAAAAAGGTGGGGGGTAGCAATTCTTTATAAAGCAGGATTACAAATCAGTAAAATAAACCACAAACTACATTCTGATGGCAATGCAGAAATAATTATTTCAAAACTACAACTAAACAACCAGAAATCAGTTAACATCATCTGTACTTATCTCCCACCAGGTAACAATCACAATAAACTAGAAGACCTATTAAGTTGGCTTTCTCTAAATTATCCACAAGAAACAATATTACTAGGAGACGTTAATACCGACTGGAATTTATGCAACAATACCAATCCATCCTCTCTGATCAACTTGCATGGTTTCACACAAGTCATCAATTCCGTAACTAGAATTAACAAATCTAATAACAAAGAAAGCATCCTGGACTGGATATTAATCAATGGTCCAGAGCAAAACTACACAACAGGAACCCTACCTGATGACCTTAGCGATCACTCTCTAATATATATAATCAGACATAAAACAAATGTTAACATTTCTCCCCCTGTTAGAACTATACGCAGTAAAAAACACTTTGACCAGGAACTGTTCCTAACCGAACTTAAACATTGTAACTGGGAACCCCTTAAGTCCCTTCCAATAAATGAAGCAGTATCCTACTTCAATAATACCTTCCTAACAATCCTAGACCATCATGCCCCAATTCGTACCATAAGAATGAAAAACAAACCAGCAGCATGGCTCACAAGTCAGACTAAAAAGCTAATCCTTTCCAGGAATAAATCTTGGACCAAATGGCGTACTACAAAACACATAACTGATTAGCAAAATTTCAGGCAACAAAGAAATATAACTAAAAAAGCTATAGTACAGGACAAGAAGAACTTCTATATCCAACTACAAAAATCATCCCTTCAACAACCGCAGAAGTTCTGGACTTCTATTAACAGGCTTATATCCCCAGGTAAAGTAGACACACCAACTCCATTTGGCACCAACTCTGAGGACCCTACACAAACAGCAAATAAATGCCTTTAATACTTTCTTTACTACAGCTGTACAAAACTTAGCAAATCAACAAAATCCTGACACTGCCAACTTGCCCACTACAAGCCCCACTCCCCCTCCTTTCCACCTAGAACCAATTCCCACCTCCTATATCTCCTCCTTACTTCAAAAACTTAAACCTTCTACCCCCTCAGCTGACAAATTACCTGGGGAATACCTCCAACTAGGAGCCTCAGCTATTGCCTACCCAATCTCTATATTGATTAACAGAACAATTAAAGAATGCACTATTCCATCAATCTGGAAAATCTCACATAATATTCCCCTTCACAAAGGTGGTGATTCTACTGAATACTCTAACTACCGTCCCGTAGCTCTTCTGTCTCCACTTGCTAAAATAATGGAGAAATGCATCCATAAACAATTAATTACCCACCTACTCCAATACAATCTCTTAGCGTACTGTCAACATGGCTTTCGTCCTTTCCACAGTACTACCACAGCCCTGCTTTCTTTTACCAACTGTATCAACAAAAATCGAAACAATGATTTCCTGTCGTCAGCACTCTTCATAGATCTTTCTAAAGCCTTCGATATGGTCAACCATAAACTTCTACTTCATCTTCTGAAGTCCCTATCTCTTGATAAATCCACCTTGAACTGGTTTACATCCTACCTGGACAATCGTAAACAAGCAGTTCTCTGGCAGAATCATCTTTCTGAACTCCTTCCTACCTCCTTAGGAGTCCCACAGGGCTCAATCTTAGGTCCACTTTTATTCTCCATTTTTATCAATGACCTTCATCTCTCTATTCCCTTCTCTACCTGCATTCAATACGCCGACGACTCCACAATTATTTGTTCAGCCTCATCCCAAACTGAACTTCATTCTTTGACACAAAAATCTTTCACCACAATAGAAAAATGGTTCTTAAACCATTGCCTTCTTCTCAACCCAAAAAACCCCAAATTATTGCTGTTTACACCCTCACACTCATCTCCCCCTCTTCATTTTACATTGGAATCTAACAATGGTACCATTATTTCTCCCGACACTACCACCAAACTCCTAGGTATCACAATAGATAATCAACTTAAATTTAATACTCACATAAACACTACAATAAAATCTACCAACAAAAAACATGGATCCCTGTATAAAATCAAACAATTTCTAACACCTCTAGCCAGAACTACAATAGCAAGAACTCACTTAATCTCCACCCTATTATATGCCTCCCCCATCTATACCATCCTGTCCCAAAACAATCTTAACAAACTAGCTAGATCATATAATAACATTGCCAGATTTGCCACTAACTCACCATACAAGACTCATCACTGTCAAAACCTAAAACAGCTAGGCTGGCTGGAATTACCTCACCTTCTTCAATTCAACCAACTTATTATTGCCCATAAAGTCCTTTATCAACCAAACAACACCCCAATTCTCTCTACCCTCATAACACCATATTGTAACCTGAAAAAGCTACACTCAGCAAAAAAATGCTGATGCAAACTTCTTTATCTAATAACTCTGCAGGAGACTCTGTTGGGAAAATATGGAATCTCTTACCAATTGACCTTACAGCTCTTACATCTCTCCCACTATTCAAAACTAACCTTAAACATTTCCTCTCCAACCACTGGTTATGCTCTTCTAATAACCCTGACTAATTGCCATTCTCTTGCTTTTCCTCTATACTACCCTGTCTCCTTCTAAATTTCTCTTTTAAACTTGTTTCTTTGAACTTATTTACTCACTGACCTTTTTTACTCTTAGCTGCTCTACCTAACCTAACTACCTACTGTTCCTATTTTCCAAATGCTATCTTATCCTGTAGATGTCTTTAGTATCCTATATATCACTATCTTTTCTCTATTTACTTACTTATTTTTTGGAAAATAATCAAGTCCTTTTTATACTATGTACCAATCTTTGTTTTTATTAATGTTTTGTTATACATTTTTTGTACTGTTGATTCTAATTTACTTGTAATATTAAATGTTTTGTGAACTTGGAGCTTTTCTCCTCAGGCCTCCACTGAAAATGGACATGTATCCAGTTGGACTAGCCCGGTCAACAAATGTAAAATAAATAATAAATAAATAAATAAATATGTAACAGTTTCTCTGGATTGTATTTCCCTATTGTATTTTACACTGCATTATGCTGTTCTGTCTTATGTCTTCTGTATGGAGCTTTTCTCCATGGGCCTCCGCTGAAAATGGACATATATCCAGTCGGACCTTCCCGGTCAACAAATGTAAAATAAATAAATAAGTTCCTTTTCATACCTTATAGGTTCATAGGTTCATACTAGGCTACCTGCCCTAGGGCATTTATAAGCCTAGCCAGAGTGTATGTGGCTTACACCACCCCCTTAGGATGAGAATACTACACCCTTTTAGGGTTTAGTTTACTATGCCTCTGTCTAGTAGTGACACAGAGATGACCCCCGGGGTAAACCTACGATCTCCCATCCACTCGTCGAGATTTCTCTTGAATAGAGTCAGTGAGGGGCTCTGCCTAACATGGACTGGGATTCTGTTCCAGAGTGTAGGGAGCCTCTGGGTTATGAATCTGTCCCTCCAGCACGTTCTATTTATGTCTGTGTTGAGGTTTAAGACACTTGTTCTCGTGGCTCTGATGGATTTGGATTTTCTGAGGTGGAGCATGTCCATTAATTCAGGATTGGACATGGCCTTGTACGTCAGGCACAGATCACCTCTGAGTAGGCGGTATGCGACTGAATAGAGCTGGAGTTTTTTCAGTCGGGCAGCATATGACATATGTTTAAGACCCTTTATCCTCTTGGTGAGGAACTTTTGGGGTCTTTCCAACTGCTTCAGGTGTCGGGTGAGATACATCCCAAATGGGGCATTGTACTCAATCACTGACCTGATAAGAGAAGAGTACAGGGGCACAATGACCTCTCTTGATGTAGATGTGAAACCCTTCATGATGAGGTGGGCAATATAGAAGGTCTTCCTAACCACTTTGGCAATGTGAGTGTCAAATGAGAGGTTACTGTCAACCTGGGTCCCTAGGTCCCTGATTACCTCTTCCGTACTTAATGGATTACCGCCTATGTGGTAATTTGTCGGTACCTTGTTTTTCCCAAAGGGTATGACTATACATTTTTTGGCGTTCAGCTTAAGGCCATGGCTCTGGCACCAATTATCCGTTTCTATGAGGCCTCTCTGAAGGATGTTTGTGTCCGCTGGAGTATCAATTATGGTGCCCAGTTTGCAGTCATCTGCGAACTTTGTCAGCCACAATCCTCCTATGTTTGCTTGTACCTCGGAAAAATAAATGCCGAACAAGAGGGGTCCCAGGACTGAGCCCTGTGGGACACCGCTTGTGACTGCCTTAGAGTCTGACATAGCTCCAGCAACTCTGACCCTGTGTTACCTCCTTACTCACTCTTTTCATTCACTACCTAACTTTATCTAGACATGTAATAACTTACTTTTCCCTAAGTTCATATTGTAATTCCTGTATGCATTATAGTAGTTTACCTTTAAATTCAAAAAAAGTGTGTAAAATTTATCCATTAATTAAATGCTTATTACATAAGTTGTATTTCCTTTAAATAATGTTGTCACACTATGTCCAATCTGGTATAATTATGTAAACTGTAGATGCTCTATTTTATTTTTGAGGCTTTTAAAATTGTTTTCTAAATGTGTTTGAAATAATGTGGAACTTTTATCCCTGGGCCTCTAATAAAAATAGACCTACCCAGTTAGACTTTCCCTATAGTCAGATGTCAGTAAACACATATATATCAAGCTTGACCTTGTCCTTACAAGTATTTAATTTGCCTACACCCTACTAATATAATGTTATGTAATGTAACATAATATAATATGAAATCTGTGATTAGAACAACTGCCCAAATGAAAACCAAGTAAAAATTACAGCCAGATAAGGAAATCTGTGTAAATAACTGGTCACTCACACCACAACAAAAATCATCAGACTGAAAAACTATGAAGGCAATATTACCGGTCATTAACTATATCATACTGCTCAACTATCCCTGGTTTTGCGTCATACTATTACCCTCCTCCTTATAAAATGTTTTCATTTTCTAGTAAATCACTGAAGATTACAGTCAGTTTGTGATGTCAGACATTAGAGTTTCATACTTCAGTCTGTGATGTCAGAAGTTAGAGTTTCATACTTCTTAGTCTTTAGGAAATCCATGTTGTTACAAATCTGGTTATTCTCCTACTAACACGAATTAGGGTGATATTTAAATGTTACCCCTGATTTCTTCCTACAACATATACTCCAAATTCAAGATTTGACATAAATAATGAAAGAGAATTTAAATAATATCTGTAGCATCCTTCAGTAGGATTGTAAGCATGTACCAGAATGTCTCACTGGAGCCATGTTTTTGTGTGAAGTAGACTTTTGTTTCAATTGAGCCAGGTGAAAAACCTACCCAGTATCTGAGCAATAAAACATGGCCATAATTACTGCCGCATAGAGCACCAGGAGGTGAAGTGACAAGTCCGGTTTCATAGGTTGGTACTGGGCAATCGAACCCTAGGGCCTATACAAGCCTAGCCATAAAAATTCCCTGGATATTTCTTCCCACAATATTTACTTCCCTTGACACCTGTCTAGCAGGGCGACTGATGCATAGGTTCATAGGTTAAATAAACAGCCTCTACAAGGCTCGAATCCAGGACCCTGCACACCACAACCAAAGTGATTTACCACTAAGCCATGTCAGATATAAATAAACAGCCTTTGCAGGTCTTGAATGCAGGACCCTGTACACTATAGTCACAGTAGTTATCCACTAAGCTATCACAGCTAATATTAAACATTAATGTCACTATCCACAAAAGGAAAACACAATAAATATTGTATAAAAGGTGAAATTGAAGTGGATTAACCCACCACCGAGTTCGCGCAGGAATGGGCGTGCCCGCAGTGATTGACATGCCGGAGGACGGGGATTAACAACAGCAATGCGCCGTGATTGACACGCAATGCAAATGTAATGGTAAATCCATGTCAAAAACAGAGCATTTAGTAAGCATAATAATGACACAAATGGCCTTTCCATTCAAATTCACAGCACAGCTACACATGAGTGGTATGCATATCTGTCAACTCTCCCTATTTAAAGGACGTCTTTTGATTTTTGACTTGCTCTTAATAAATAATGACAATAATTAGTTATTTACTTCTTTCACTTCAGAAAATGTATATTTCACATTAATTGTCAATGTCTTTAGCATGAAAAATATTTAAAAACTGCTTTATTAATGGCGAAATATAGGTCTACCTCACCTTGTGTTTTGGTGGCATCTTTCAATCAAACGGTGGGCGGTGCAGTCAAAATGGTCATAGGCGGGGTTTGGGCGGGGCATGCTACTGCACATCTGGTGGGTTAATACACTTCAATTTCGCCGTATAAAAATACCTATCGAATAAGCCACACTAAAACTTTCAACAATGACCATATCTTCTCAGTTGAGCTAAAATCCTGCAAATCTAAAAGAGGATGGTAAACCTCTTAGAATACCAGACTTACCAGCAATCAGTGAAAAAATAGCCAGTTAGCAATGTAAATAATACTCCTCCATTAACACAAACACATACAAATTACTGCACACTCAGGAAAACTAGCAATCTGTAAATAAATTAAGACTATAATACATATCCCAAATTGGATAAATCAAGTTCACACAGGTCTTTTAATAATCAAGCAGTAATAGCATTAAAGGAACTTAAAAGCAGATTTTAAATTATATGACCCATTTAAATACACAAAAAAATCAAATAAATTCAAATAACTTCACATTTTATTCAAGTTGTCATAAAATGTGGTCTAGAATTGATTTTTTCTTAATTTCAGACGTACTAATTAGTTTAGATCCCTGTGTATCTATACAAGCTCGACACTTATCGGATCATTCTAGAATCACATTAACTTTTAACAAAGACATTAGAAATAGTATGTGTCATAGAGGTTATAATTGGTCACTAAATCCAAATTTATTAAATAAAGAAGATATAATTAAAGAAGTTCAAGAGACCTTTAATCTTCTACTAGTTAATCTCTCCAAACACCGACATCCACCTGATATAGAATGGGCAACGACCAAAGCACAAATAAGAGGAATCTTTCTTCAAAAGGCTACTTATTATAAGAAAATACAAACTAGAGACATACAAGAACTGGAATCTAAAATTAAGCTAATAGATCAGGAGTTAATTGGGAACTATAACAAACAAACTGAAACGGAGTTATTAAAATGTCTAAAGGATCTTTTCATACTCCAAAACAGTAAATTGTCATTTTATGAACATAAAATACTGGTAAAATACGCTAATTATAATCAGACCCCATCAAAAGCACTAGCTCATATCATTAATCAATCGAAAATACCTTCTCAAATTACTGAAATACAGTTTAATAATAAAAGATATACCAATATTGAAGACATTATGAATACCTTTGAATTAATATTCTCTCAAATCTATGGTGAGCATCAGGGATTACTTACAAATAAGATCAATAATGATTTTCTGCAGAAGATTATCTTTCCGAAAATTGGTGATGAATCTCATGTGGGTTTAATTAAACCAATTTCCTCTGAGGAGATAACAGATATAATTAATAATTTGAAATCACATAAAGCTCCAGGACCGGATGGTTTGACTACTGAATTTTATAAAACTTTTTGTGATATATTAGGTAAAATACTTCCACATGTATTTAATTATATAATCAATAATAAAATTAATGATCCACACTTTAATGCTTTGAGAACAATTCTTATACATAAAGAGAATGCAGATATTCAAAACCCGGATAACTATAGGCCTATTTCACTTTTAAATATACCCTGGGATTCATGAACCTTGCGCCAGGCGCACGCATGGCGTAGGCGCCACAACTCCAGACATGGCCACAGAGCGATTCAGGTACGATCCAAACCCACGTGCATCAGCGGCGTACGCCGGAGTTGCGCCGCCTCCGGCGTAGGTATGTTAAATACCCCATGTGCGGTGTTGCACCATGCAAATGAAGGCAAGTAGCAATTCACGAAGTGGCGCGGGCATAGCATAACAGCACGGCAATGTAAACCAAAAAAAAACGGTTTACATATATCCAAACATGACATAGGAGTAACGGAAGGCTGCCAACGTCATGTGTCATAGTGGTGCAACATGGCAATGTGGAAAGAAATCGAGAATGTCAAAGGAAAACCTGCAGAAAATGTAAATAACGACATAAATGTCATGTACGCAAAAACCACAGCAGAACCCCAGGACATGTCCGCGGAAGGTGAGGAACAATGAAGTAATATGACAATGCCATAAAAGAGCAATATAAGACACATCAGCATCACAGCCACAATACACCATAGTATGAATGGAAAGCCACAACCACAGCCCAAGGGTTGCCAAGGAGTGGCGTCGGTGTCTGGCGCCGTAACCATGTATTTGTAGTCAATGCCATGCAAATGAGGCAGATAATACTGAATCGCAAAACCCCCACCGGCGTAAGGCTGCACCAAACGGCACAGCAGCAAAACACCAAGGAGTGGCCTAGAGGGAACACCTGTCAATCGCAGAGGGGTGTGCCGCTGTAGGAGGAAGCACATTGGAGCCCAGCAAACCTGGGCTGTACAATGCACATCACAGCATCAGGACCGGCATGTGAGGAAATAGATGCACTGAGAGTATACAATGCGCGCACAGATGCATGTGCACGAGGATGACGATGTTCCCCAAACCAGTCATGTGACGGCCGCCCCGTCAACAACCATGGATACAGGAAGGTGATGCGGAGAATATGAGGAAATGCGGAAGCAGTGTAATTGGAGTCGTAATGAGCAATTAACACCAATCAACCGACGGAGGGCAATTGGCGGCAGCTGACAACTCTGCATGCAGAAATCTGCAAAACGGGAAAGGGGAGGAATATGAATGCAAAGAAAGTAGCGGATGTTGTAGAAATGCAAAGAGCGAAGAACCAATACAGCACAGCCAAGGAGAGAGTTAGCATAACGGCGGCGGCAGACAAAATGCATGACATGTCATGTGCCTGCAGGATGCACTCCCGTAAATAGTAGGTGCAACGTGCAGAAACAGTAAAGTAAGGTTTAAAGCTAAACCAATGCAGGCAAGTGTAATGTAACAGCAAAGGCAACAGCGTTGCAGTGCCAACGGTAAAACACGGTAGATAGCCCACAGATACGGCAGCAGAGACACACCCAATGACATCACCGGGTGTACAGCGGAACACTATAAAGTGGGAATGCACACAACACACAGCGCAAATTCCCAAACGCTGTGCCTTACGGTGTAAACACACGGGGAACTTTTAAAATGTATATGTTGGGTGCTGCCGTGGCCATGATGCAACAGCATGTGCTAGAGACAGACGGAGTTGTGGAGGAGGGTGCCGACAACTACCGGAGGCCTCAGAGGAGAAGGAGAGTGTTCAGACCAAGGGTGACCTACCAGGGGCTGCAAGACCTGGAGATAGTAGAGCGTTACAGGGTGGACAGGGACACGTTACAGCAAATAGTGGAGCTGTGCCGGCCAAGCCTGAGAACAAGAGACAACAGAGGGGAGCCCATCCCAGTGGACACAAAGGTATGTGTAAGCTTGCGAATACTGGTAACAGGTACCTTTCAAAGGCCAACCAGGGATATAATGGGCATCTCACAGGCATCAGCATCCAGGGTATTACACCAGTTTCTGGATGCCATGTTACGACATGCCCATGAGTATATATACTTCCCCAGATCTCAGGAGGAGTTGGCTAGCAATATGCGCCACTTCCACCGTGTGGCACAATACCCGGAGGTACTGGGTGCGATAGACTGTACGCACATAGAAATCAAGTCACCACCCGGTGAGCAGGGTAGACGCTACATAAACTGCAAGGGATTCCCCTCCATCAATTGCCAGGTCGTGTGCAATGCGCAGGGCATTATCATGGATGTGTGTGCTGGCAGCCCCGGAAGCTACCACGACTCCCATATCTGGCATGCCTCACAGCTGTATTAGGTATTCACCAGGGGGGACATCACACAAGGTCACCTTGTGGGGGATGCTGGCTACGCATTGGAGCCGTGGATGATGACACCCATCAGAAATGCACACACACACATGCAAGAACGCCATAATGAGGCACACGCACAAACCAGAATAATCATAGAGCGTGTGTTTGGGATGTTGAAATCACGGTTCTGGTGCTTGGATACATCTGGTGGAGCCTTGCAGTACTCTCCAGGCACATGTGCCCACATATTCATAGTATGTGCTATGCTACATAATATGATCCTGCGGAAACAGCTGCCGCAGGGACATAATGGTGTAGGGCCACCAAGCCCGCCACAACTGGCAAGGCAAGCACAGGCACAGGGCGTTCAGCGCCATGAACACACTGTGCCAGCCCCAGTAGGCAGATGGAGGCGTACCCAATATGCCTATGCCTTGGCAAAGAGGGAACGTATAGCACATACTCTGACAGCGTAGGCCCCATGGACTGACACCTCCCTACCTGCACACACAGTGAAATGGACGGCACACAAACATGTCCGCCCGTAATGTGTACTGTATGGGCGGTCCCATGTGTGACTCCAACATAGGTAGCACCCAAACACTGCACAACCAACAGCCAGCGGAGCATGGAACGGCAACACCTCAACCGCACGCGGGTCCGACAGCAGATGGCGTAGCCGTATGCTGCCACATTCAGCGCAAGGTGTCTACACATGTGCATACACAAATATGGATATAGATATCATTGCACACGTAGAAATATATGTACACATACACAGATATAAAGTACAACAAGTTAAACAGGGAATCACAGGGATGCAAGGTTACAGATGCAGTAAGATGCGAACTCTCAACATAGTAAACATACTGAATGACAACCCGACTATCCGGGAGGGTGGACAGAGCAGGGAACGCCACCCATGGAAAGGTCAACCCACCTAAATGCATATTCGCCATTCGGGATGATCGCCAGGCCACGATACAGTAACAGGACATGTGCGTGTAATATTCATAGGATATGAGGGTGGGGGTAGACACCGCCGCCGGCGATGTGGTCAACGTAGGTACTGTGTGCAACCATCCCTGCGAAAGCGGCAGTATGTCTATGTGTGAGGTGAGGGTGTCATGTGTTCCGCTGTGCCAGTGTAATGTGTGTGACACTATAAAATGTGTATGTAGGTGGCATGTGACAGGCGGAGTGGAATAACATGTGTTGGCATACAGTATAGGAACCACAGGCGTATGTATAGCAGTACCCACAAAGTAGTACTGAGAGCTCCTCACTGGCTAGGAGCGTGGCGACGTAAAACGATGCAAATCGAAAATGTCCCAGAATCTACCACAGGAGTATAGCCAACATGACATGCAAAGGACGCATGTACAAACCATCGCCGGATGTATGGCGCCGACATGTTAATTCCAATACGATATATCGGCAACGTTACGCAGCAATAGTTATGTACCGCGGAAATACGCATGTGCTACCCCGGCACCGATCGTGGACACGTATCGTCCCGTAAACACCGCTGTGTGTTCTACGAGTGTTAAACAAGCAATCGCCACCCAAATAGGTGGCAACCGGTAGCATACAGGCCGTCCCAACTACAGGACCACAATGACCGTAAATATCCGTGACAAAATGCCAAGGGATAGTCGGCACGTACGAACAGCTGCAGATATACTACCGATGTGACGGAGGAATACATGCTGGAAGCACACAGGCAGGCGGTACCGACAGCAGATGACATCAACAAAACCTACACTCCTAGAACAACAGACAGGTAACATGTAACTCCCCAGGCAGGGATGGAGCACACACAGAAGCATACCGTGTATGTACAAATGCAAAGCCCACAACCCGTACCCGTCACCCACAGCCGCCGATATACCCCATCGCACATATCAAAGGGATACAAACCGAAATAGCAGCAAAAACATACAGGCAGTTAATGACAGCGGCATACCCGCAACATCCCGCGTGGGAACCACTATCAGCAGCGGATGCATACCTGCATCCGTTGTGTACAGGAATACAAGAGCTATGTTACACATCAGAATGCAAAACGCCATCGACAGACGCCGGGAGGACACGCACACCCACATGTGGAACATAATACCATACCCAACACACACAATCCAAGGATAACACCACAGCCAAATGTACCTGACGCCACACATAGCGGTTGTAGTCACACATAATATAACACAATACATACCATCCCCACGAAGGTAGTGCAGATAACCAACACCCAGATGATGAATGAACCATGGCCTAGTTCCGACGAGTACCGTACGAATGGAGGAGATGCACAGGTGATATGCGCATAAGTACACACCGAGGAACAGCTATTGGTGTGATGAACCCACATGCCGCAGGTGACGACGGATATAAGGAAGACTCCCAGGATAGTCAAACTGTATGTTCATACCGAACAAAGATGTTATTCCTACAAGAGCCGATCACTTGTCAGTAGCGAGACACAAATGGAATACGGAAAGCAATACAGGAAAGGTATGTAGAACCCACGAGATGTACTGGTGTGTAACGCATGATATGTATGACGAATCGGCACTGTATGTGAACGGTGTTTGTCAGTAAAGATACCTGTCCATAAAGGAGAGAGTGGTGAAAGGTGGTTATGTAGTGTTAACCTGCTGAGTATACCAACCACTGTGGACACTGTGTGCACAGCAGTGGGACATCATGTACACAGCTGGGATAGGCCAAGGGGTGCCATCGTGATTTAAAACACAGAACAATGCCACCACCCACGCTGATGCTGGCAGTGGATGTCCAGCTATGATGTGCCACAGCAGGGGATAGGACATGTATGTATAGTGTCACAGCACACATGTGTATGGGCAGATATTGTCGATGTCATACGTAATGTGTGCATGACGTGCATGTATGCCTCGCAGTAGGGGTGACCATGTCAAGTATGTATAATGTAAAGCTATCATGATGGATACGTTCAGACATTATACACAGTATCACAGGCATAGCATGCATGATGGACGTATGGCCTAGTGTTATGTACATTAACAGGATATGTATGGCCTGCAGATATGGGACAGAGCAGTAGCAGAATAGCCACCCAAAATGGAAGGAACATCAAGTAACCATGTCCAAGCTATCTGTAGCAGGTGCAATGTGTGCAACAATGATGTCTGGCAGGTCCATGTGTAAACACATGTGCAATGTACACAGTCGTGCCACCCCCCCCCCCATGGTACTGTCCACTCGACAGCAAAGGTGGATGTCAACTGCATGTCCACACAGTACTGCTGTTGTGGTGGTACCATGTGTATGTGTCACCCAATCAGCAAGGGAGCTATCACATGACCAGTGCCACAGCGTGTCCCTGTGGGATGTGCACAGGACCTATGTTCTACAGCATGGTGTGTGTCCAGTCTGTGTAGGTAAACAGAAGCCCAGGCTAAGCAATGTGGCTTGTGTGCACATATGCATGACTGCTTCATTCACCCTGCCCACTGCAAACGCCATGTAGGAGTACTACATGCATCAGTAATGCAGAGGACATGGCCCATGGCAGAGTACATGACACCACTGTGTAAGCGGTATGCAGATGAGTACAGATGTGTTCCCGTCTGTCATCTGCATATGTAAACTGTCTGAGCCTGGTATACATCGCGGCATGACTATACTGTGACATGGAAAGTTGTAGCCATTGTGGAAGGCACACCACGAATGTGTTATAGTAACCCTGCCCGTGTGTAGATGTGTGTATGGCACAAGTACAAAGGCTACCAATGTCCCAGCAACACACATAGTCCAGATATGTGTGGGCCTGCAGATGTGTACCCACGCCACAGTGGAATATGGCAACCACATTACTATGTGGGGCATGTGTGTGTACAGCAACCATGTACAATGTGATATGCATGTATAGGGACAGTATCCACGTGATACCCAGTGGATGACTGTTGCTATGCAAAGGTGATGTGTATGCACCATCTGTGATGTATCTGACACAATGACATCTACACGATATATCTGCCACACCGACACCTGTATGGTTGTTAGCAGTATGAGCTGGTGGAGCTAGAATGCTGCCAGGTATGTAGATGTGGGACATGTAGACATGGACATTACTCCGTGACAGCATGTTGTGTATGTAAGCAAATAGTGAACATGAGGGACACATGACTGAGGACTGTGTAATGCCACATGTACCTTACATGTCGTAGGTAGCATGATATGCTTGCACCACTGTGTGACCTGTCCAGGAGTCACATAGCCTAACATCCTGAGACACAGGGTATGATGTGATGGTGGATTGTACATTGCCAATACCAGAATGTGGAATGGTGCTGAAGGGCAATGTGGGGATAATGTCTGATCTGTTACCCTCTGTACTACACCAACCACCCATGCAATGGTATGACAGGTGACCATCATGTGGATGTGGTGTGCTGTGGCACACAGCCCAACAAGGGTGCCAGTAAAGGCATGGAAGTCGTCAATGAGTGTGTGAAGCATGTATGTGAGGATGTGCCCCAGTGCCATACCGAATGGTGCAGTCATGTATGTATGAATGCAGTCCCAGACGTGCAATGCACTACCACCCATGTGTAGTGTGATAGATGCGGTGGTGTGGTGGTCAAGGTACACAACGTCCATGAATGGGCTAGCATTTAATTAAGTGGGCTGCTGCAGAGACACATAACAACCAGTTTGGCGGGATAGAACAGCTATGGAGATTGGAGGTAACATTGGGACAGTGTCCGAGGACATAATGTGTGCATGGCAGTACCATGTATGTGTCCACAGGGACAATGCGATGTCCATGTATGGATTGGAACCCTGTAGTGAGTGAGAGTGTATATTATTGGTAGGTATCGCATTGGCTGGCATGTTGCCAACAGCATCTCTGTCGGCAATGCCTGGGTGACTGTCGTATGCTACATTGAATGTGGATGTAGCCAAACAACACAGACATACCACCACACTGCGTGAGGGCCCACACTGCAAAGTATGGTGGTCATGTGTAGGTAGCTAGCTGTGGAGTATGTGATGGAGCACGAGGACACACCATGACTGTCAAGTGATGCACCACACACATTTGAACATACCCACCATTCAACAGCCTGCACATGTGCCCATACAGCACATGTGCATGGAACATGCATACCACCGTGGCATCAGGCCAGTACCACCATGTCTCTGTGTGGAATAGCATGGTCCCTACCAGTGCGTACATGTAGCGGAAGTGCATTGTGATATGTGTCAGCATAGTCATGTATACTGTCCGTCTGCCGGGGTGCCATGCCATTAACTACCCCCATCAGCAGATGTTGGTAGTACCGGCTGTTGAGCACATGTATCATGTATGCTGCAATGGGTGTGTGTCTAGAGTGTGGCTAGCAGGGCCGCAAAGCATATATGTCCATCAACCAGAGGGGGGATGTCTGTAGGTATAGCACACAGACACATGGAGGTATGGTTCATGCCAAGGGTAGTGTAGGTATGGTATGTCTTGTGTAATGTGTCACCCAGCTATGTGTAGTGCATGGCCAAGCATGTGTGGGTACATGGGAGTCCATACTAGGGAAGTGCGTGTTGCTGTCAGCACATGGCAGTAGCAACTGTCTGAGGTGCAATGTACAGTATGATAACACAGCCAGCATGTAACCTGTGGTGTACAGTGTACTCACCGTCATGTGTTACAATGTGTCTAGCAGTCACAAACATGGGTATCCGAACATGGAGTACCTATGATGCATTTGTCTTAGAAAAACATACAGTATGTGTGTAAATCACTGTGTCATGTGGGATCCACTCACCTGTGTGTGTTGCAGTCCAGGTATGTGCCGGGGAGGTATGATCTGTGTACAATCTGGACCGGCAGGTGTGCTCTGTAGAGCATGGAGGCAGGTCCCAGGCACCGCAGATTAATGTCAGGCATGCCTTACTGTGTGTGCAGTGCATGTGTACAGCACAGTGGGGGGTGCAAGCATTGTCACACATCACTGCATGCCGTGCCTGCCTGTGACAGCCCTGCTGGCGACACACATGTGACACTGCTGCAGAGGCAGCATAGCATGTGAAGATGGACATGTGGGCCCCACACCCTAGGCAGATGTCCGCAGGTCATGTGTGCCACAGTACTGTGGTTGACCATGACTGTCATACTGGATCAATACCACATGCCTGCATAAGTACAGTATGATCATAGTCAACAGTCGCAGTCACAGAGTAGGCAAATGTACAGTATCCCTGTGTGCAGACCACTGCCTACTGTACACTCGGCTAGACACACACCCAGAGGGTGAATACACCATTGAGCCATCTGATGTCCCATTCCACGTAGCCTGTACAATGTCATCACAGGGTGGTCACAATAGCATGTGGTAAGACAGACATGTTGTACCAGGTGATGTGTCATGTGTGCATATGTTGACCTGCACAGCTGTTCACATGTCTGCAACATACCGGTGCATGATGCATACTGTTACATGATGTGTGGAACTGCACTGTGACACACAACAGGGACACTGACACAGGTGTGTTGTGAATGGTGTAACCCATGTTCACACAGGATACACACTGCCGCTGTTGGCAGCCATGCTGGTGGCTACCAGTGGTGCATGCAGTGGTCATACAGACATACTGCATACAGTGTTCATGCAGGGATGTCCATCCTTGTGGATGATGTGTTGCTATGTGAAGGTAGGTGTGTGTTGTGCATGTTACACATCCAGATGACACCATCTGGTGCAGTCATGGTCGTCGACAGCATCACACACATCCACAGCAGTCAGAACCCTGTCCTGAGAATGTGTGTCAGTCACCCTCGTACTGTGTGACATATGTGCACATGGCAGGACACCTCCCACTGTCATCTAGGATGGCTATGTGATGGCAGGAATGTGCCGTGATAATGTACAATGCTGGTAGCCCAATGAAGTACGTGGAATCAGATACAGTACGCCATGGCTGCCATGTAAACCATGCACAACAATGACTGTCTGACAGACACAAACAATGCGTTGACATGTTGAACATGTGCACATGAGAACTCCCAATGAGGTATGTTGCACATATCGATGTACAACTGTCATCTATGGCCATAGCATGGTGCAGACGCACATACCCCACAGGCAGTACCACGTGATGCAGGTAGGGGGGCATTGCAGGTGCACATGTGACAGTTGCTGTACCGCCACATGTCCTGCATAGCCGTCATGTAGGGGTAGTAGTGGCATGTGACTGATGGACATGCCTGTACATTTGACCATGTCCCACAGGAGATGTGTTATGTGTGTACAACATGTGATGTGCCAACATCAAGCTGTGCAGTGTATGGCGCCAGTGTACCTGTATGACGTGTTCTGCGATGGGTGCAAAGGCACATAGTACTGCATTGCACGCCCACAAGCCCCACACAGGTGCATAGCCTGAACATACAATACAAAGAGGGTGTGGGATGATAGCAACCCACAACAGGAGATGGGTACGGGTGGCAACCCACTACCACATCCGTGGGTATGGTGTGCATGTGTATGACACAGTAGCACCTGAGAAGCTAGCAGTACAGCAGTACAGGGTTGCATGCATATATGTTCAACAATAGCCCTGTGTGTCCCACCACTGGCCCGTGGATAGACAGACACCAACACAATGTGCAGATATGATATGTGCACAGCACATAAATGATGACTACTGTAGAACAGGCAGACTGTGTAGACATGTGCACAGTACTTCTGCGCCAGCCACACTCAAACACGTTATGTGCTGAACCACACCAATAGTCCAGGCCATGCCAAAGCTGGACATGCATGCATCTGTGTATGCACGCCTGTGAATGTCTCCGGCGTAGCGGTATAGCTGTGTCACTGTTCTTCACAACATAATGAATGGGTTGTATGTGTGATGGGTGCGTCATATGTGTATGGTCAGATCGACGATACCATCAGTGCCCCTGCTATGTGAACATCCCTGTCCCCATACATGGATACCTATGCTGTGCCCAACATCATGTTTCCAGAGGGAGGGATGGCGGTGTGTAGTGCACCAGCAGACATGGGGGTGGCAGCAGGCACTGGATGTAGACATGTGTGGTACCCACGTCAGTCCAGGTAACCATCCATGTGCACGGGATAGCAGTGTGTGGCCACATACAGCACTGTGTAGATCAATATCGCAGCACATAGCACCTGTCAGGGTTACAGTGTATGCATGGGTGTGTGATACCTGCATGCACCAGACACACCCCCACCAAGCAGCGTGCAGCCTACCTTGCATAAGGCCAGTGTCCACACCATGGTGATAGACATGTGTAATGTCCAAATACACATAGCAATGACATATGGAATGGACAGCCACCCTGCCAATATCATTACCCCCCAGGTGGATCACATCCCAGTGCCATGTATGTGGCATACCTTGCCATACCATGCAGCCCTGCCCAGCAAGGCTGCATGTGCTATCACAGTCCTACATGGTGCGATGGCTAAAAGGCACTGTCACTATCAACCATACACAGCAGTAATGTTACGGTGATGCACCCTGTGGTGTTACAGGTGCTGTGTGCTGCTGTGGACAAAGTGCGTGTGTACATGCTATGCATGACCTTCCCTGCTAATGTGGTATGGTTACACATTGTCCCATGTGTATCACATGTGCAACACAGGTGAGCCGTGGAAAGTTGGCCAACACCCATACAGTGCTGTGTGGATGTACATGGCACAACACATGCATGTGCAGGTGTCCATGGGTATGTGTACAGTGCCACTGCTGATGTTCATAATGGCCACGTACATGATGTCTATTGACATATAGACAGCATCCAGGTGAACAGTACAACTGTTGTCACAAGGGGACCCGTGCTCACTGATATGGACACAGGTGTAGACAGGTACACATGTCCACAGCAGGCTAACATCAACATGGTGCGTGTACAGTGTGATGAGGTGACACACAGATATGAAATGACACCCACTGCTCAATGGTGTGACGGCAACACATTGGCTGTATCACTGCCATGATGCCTTGCAGACATTACTGTGCAGATGTTGTACATGTCATAGCAATGTATTCCCAGCAGTATGCCAGAACAGCAGTGTAAATGTGACCTGCCACCACCGTTATGTCTTACAGATAATGCCACGTTCCTGGCCGCCTGCCTTTAGCCGACAAGAAGACGAGGTGATCATACCATTGCTACATGATAATTATGACATCTCAATTAGCCATGTGCCACTGCAGGCACAACAATGGGAGGAGATGTGGCAGGATATGCGCAGGAGGGTGAACAGCCTGGGTGGCCACAACCGCACATATCAACAGATCCGCAGGCACTGCACAGACCTAATCCGGCATGCGAGACAGCGTGCCGCTGCAATCGCCAGACAACAGGGTGGGACAGGTGGTGGGCCACCAACCCAGACCCCACTCACAGCCACGGAGGAGCTCCTGGCCGGTCTGGGGACACCCATGGAACAACACGCTGAAACCCTTGCGTCCATCGTGGAGGTGGGTGTCTCCCAAACAATGAGCTCGGAGATGCCTGGTAAGTCAGTGTTGCATGTTTGTATGACAAGCGACGTAGGAGTGGGTGTCATAGTACAATACATAATATAGCAACACATGCCAGGTATATGGCCACACAGGATGCATACTACAGTATGCTATGTTGTGTATGCACACATGTGCAGAGCACATGTGAACACGCAGGTGCATGATGTGACATGCAGAGTGCTTACTGTGGCGATAGTAATGGATAATGTGCATACCTTTGTGTCATCCCTATACAGGTACGTCTGGCATGTCGCAAAGACAAGGGTCTGTCACAGGTAAGTCTGTTGCTAGTAAAAGGCATGATACGGTGTATTGATATTCCCCATGTGTCCAGGTATGACATGCACACCTGGGTGTGCCCCAGTCACGGTATACAGGTTGCACCATCCGACACACACACCACCCATGTACAGTAGATACAACCGTTAGTATAGAGTGGCATGACACCACATAACCCATTGGTGTGTTATGTGCAGTCAGCTATGCATACAATGGTGAAGGTGTTCCACAATGGCTGCATGTGTAGTATGCATTGGTATGCCTCTGCAGTATGAACACAGTACCACATAGTGAGCTGTGATCTGGCCAGAGCACAGGTGTTACCACTGTGACCTATGCCCCTGCATTGGGTGCACATGTTGTGACATGGCACATGACATGTCCCATGCACGTGGATGTCTGTCTGCAACATTGTCACACCATGACATGACCTATGCGACATAGCAGACATCCACAATGTCTGCATAGCCGTAGGGAATGTGACACCTCAGACTAGTACGGTTGTATGTCACATGTGCCACCACAGGGCCGTGTGCACGATGTCCATCACACACAATTGTCGATGACCCAGACAAACAAGGCCATGGGTGATACCTACAGGCATGTTGCCACACAGTACATCTGCAGTGGGTAGTCACCGTTGCACCCTGTCCACACATAGTGGGCTCATCACTGTAGTGGACCCCCTGGACATCCGATGTGGTACACCAGTGAAATGGAATGACTGTCCCCAGCCAATAGAGGTGCCACCAATGTCCACCATATACGTGCTGCTGAGCAGCTGAACTGGTTTACAGACATGGCAATGTAATGCGTCCAGGTCACACATCGCACAGAAACATACCGGTGTCCTGCTACCGTGCAGTGGCACAGTGCCCGTACTCCACACTGCACAGCTATGTACACAGCTCACACCAACCATACATGCACAGACATCCTTGTTACAGATGCATTGTATTTGTAGACTGAACACATAACACTGCACTGTGACATCTGTTGTGATGTGGTGGGACACCATTGACACATGTCCACATGATACCGCACATGTGTGTGGTGTACATGACATAGTGACGGCAGCCATGTGTACAGTCAACTCGCCCGTGGACAGACAGTGTATCACGGTGATGCATGCAAACTACCATGAATGTGTGTACTGCATGCCTACTAACAGACACCTGCCTGTTGTAGTGTGCACTCCAGGGCAGTATGCATACTGCCACTATTAATGTCTGGGCTGCATTCACTGGGCTGTGGTGTGGGAATGCTGCATGCCACATGCAATATCACATGCATGATGTGTCTGCATGTGTGTGTGTCCACGTGTGTGTGTCAGCGTGTGTGTGTCTGCATGTGTGTGTGTGTGTGTGTGGCTGTGTGTGTGTCAGCATGTCTGTAATGTAACTTACGGTATGTCTCTGCATTGACAGGTGCTGTAGGTGCATTCCCCTCCTGCGGCCCATCTGATGCTAGTGTCCCCACAGATACTAGTGGTGATGACCATGTTCATGAGGCACAGGCAGGGTCGTCACAGGCAGACACTGTGCCATTGGAGAACATCACACATACGTCCCTTTCATCCCTGCACAAGGTTCAGATGCCGACACATACCGCAACACCATTGACCATAGATGATGGACAGTCAGCGTCTGTTGGCACCGAGCAGGAATGTGTGGTGGCTGCAGAAGGTGCGGGTACACACGACAATGCCAGTGTAATGACTGGTGGAGTGCCAGACAGGCATGTGGCAGGTGCTGCTCGTAGGAGGAGCACTGCTAGACATACACCTGCCGTACAGGGTGCAGCAGCTGGTATAACCAGACGCATGTTCCAGACTGTAATGGCGGCGCAGGCACGTGCGGAACGGCAGAACCACGAAGGGCAGAGGCTGCAGAGGTCCGCAATCCGTTCCTTAAATGAGAACATCCAGTCATTGGTGAATGCCCAACAGCATCTTGCCGATGTTCTGGATAGGAGATTGGGTGAGATGGCTGGGATCCTCGACCGAGGCATGGCCATCTGCGAGCGTGAGCTGTCCGTGCAGGAACACCTGGTAGGGGTGAGGCATAGGGCACGTGGCCGTGGGCTAGTAACACCACCAAGTACAGGTCGACGTGTGCGTGCCACCACCCATGCCCACCCACACAGTGCTGGTAGCAGCAGCAGTGCAGCTGCTACTACACCAACCACACCAGGACACAGCAGGCCACGTGGAAGTGGCCCTGGATGGCCCCAGCGTGGACACGTTTCCAGCGGACATGTGTCATCGGAGAGTGGCCACTCTATACATCCACCCGGTAGTGCCCGTGCGACCCCAGGCAGGCACGGGTCACGTCGCCGCAGGCCGACACAGTGAGCCGTACCACCTGCACTGTACAGTCTGGGGCTGCCAAGTATACCCCGTGTAGGCATCACAGATGACTGAACTGTGTACACACATACCCACACACAGCAAACACAACTGTAGGGCACCACCACATCCACATGCATTCTGCACAGTCATGCCCAGTAAATGCACAGGCCCTTATGCACACACATGATGTCATCCATTGGTACAGCCTATGCCTGTGGCACACATATCACCCTGTGCATATGATGAAGTCTCTGCCACATAATCGTGAGCTACACCATTGGTGCACGGTTATGCAAACATAGTCTGATGCACAGGGTGGACAACATAGTGAGAGGTGTATGTGATACCTGTGTCTGCATAGTATGTGATATGTATGTTGTGGTGGCTGTGTATGGCAGGTGACAGGTGCGTATGTGATGTGGTTTGTGCACTGACATCATGCAGCAGATATACCATGTAGTGCAGGTGCAGCATTCATTGTTCTGTGTACACAGTATGCGTGTTGGTTACATGTGTAGCACCATATTGGTTCAGTTAACCCGTATGCCACTTATGGTGTACTTGCATGTGCTCACTGGGAGCACTGTTATCAGTTCCCCATGTGTAGTAGTGGGGTACCCACAGGCACATCTGGCAATAGCAGCATAGCACAGGTACCCGCAACCGGCATGGACCCCTACATACGTACATAGGCACATGTACATACCAGGCTATGTGCCCTATGGCATGTGTAAACCTAGCAAGACTGTGTGTGGCTGCTAACACCCCTTAGGATGAGGGTACCACATCCATCAGTCTCCTGTCCCCTGTCCAGCACTGACACAGAGATGATGCCTGGTGCATACTCATGATCACACATCCACACATCATGATTACTCCTGCACAAAGGCAGTCAGGGCCTCTGCTTCACATGGGCTGGCAATCCTCTCCATGTTGTAGGGGGTCTCTGGGCGTTGACCCTGTTCCCCCAGCACGTCCTAGTCATCATTGTGGTGAGGTGTGCGTAACTTGCTTCTGTGGCCGTGTTTGCCCAGAGCCTAGGAGGTGGAATTTGTCCATGTCACCCAGGCTGGACATGGCTGTGTATGTCAGGCACAGATCACCACAGAGCAGACGTGCTGGGAAGGTATACAGCCGGAGTCCCCTTGGTCGGGCAGTGTGAGACACATGTCCCAGCACCTTTATCCCCACCTCGTGGAATGTTTGTGGTCCTTCTGAGTGCTGCAGGTGTCAGGTTAGGTACAGCCCACATGTGCCATTGCACGCAATCATTGCTGTGGTGTGTGATGTGTACAGGGGTACAATGAACACCTGTGATGTGGATGTGATTCCTTCCAGACCAGGTGGCCACAGTGGAATGTCTTCCCACCCACATTGGCATTGTGTGTGTTGACAGAGGTTACTGACAGGTGTGGTACCCATTTCCATGAACACGTCCACCATGTTGAATGGATCACCACCTACATGTTACGTTGGGGCAAACATGTCCTTCACACTGGGTAGGTCTGCACCTTCTCTGGCATGTAGCAACAGGCCATGGCTCTCGCACCAGTTATCCATGTGTATGACGCCCTAGGTGGATGTCCGTGTCAGATGGGTGTTGGGTATGGTGGCCGGTGTGCAGTCATCTGCATACCTTGTCTGCCACAATCCCCCTATGTTGGCATGCACATTGTAAGGTCGAATGCCGAATGGCAGGGGGCCCAGGATGGAGCCCTGTGGGCCTCCACTCGAGACCAGCTTTTAGTCTGACATGGCACCAGGAACACACACCCTGTGTGGTGTGACCTCCAACCATTCTGAGAACCATCATGTGACTTATGTCCCCACATGTACGCTGGTGAGCCTTTCCATGAGACCCATGTGGAGTGCGTTCTGAACGCTCCCACCAGGGCATGGTAGTGTGTGCAAACCGACTTACCCCCATCAATGGCCTTGGTGACTGCTCCAGACAGGACGAGCAGGTTTGGGAGGCAGCATCTGCCCTTGACTAAGTTGTTGTGGGTATGTTCCGGTATTGGCTGTACACCACTGTTTGTATTCATGGGCACCTGTATGGCCCTCCCCGCAGCTTTGCAGACAAGGCTTGTCAAGCTGATAGGGCGGTAATGTCTGCAGTCCATAACAGCACTACCCTGGCATAGTGGGACCACAGATGCCATATGCCATCCAGCGGGGACCTAGCCTGTAGTAAGGCTAACATGAGACAGTGGCCATATGTGTGGGGTGAGGGCCTCAATGAGGTTGGGTAGCACACAGCCAGGGACACCATCGGGGCCCATTGGTGCTGTGTTAACCATCTAACAGATATCAGATTACTCCAGGGCATATGAGATGTTTCGAGGCTAGACTCTGGTGGGATGGATATGTCCCCTCTTGGGGTGGGGGGTGGATGTATGCATGGGACATGTCCACTGGTTTGTTGACAATGTCTGTGGGTGCAGTGACCGTTGTACCATTCTGGATCATTTCTGGCCATGTCTGTGCTCCCACCCATGTCCCTACCACAGTTGAGGAAGGCCCTATGGTTGTCTCATGTGCCCTCTGCAGTACCACTACCACAAGTGGCCTTGGATGATTGTATGTGTGGCCGTATGTTGACGCTGGTATGAATGGGTGATGGCTTCCCTGGTACTGATAATGCTCCGTCATGTATTAGCTCCAACTGCTGATGTATGGTTTGTCAGTGGCTGTGGTCCACCAGACCATGTGCCTACCTTTGGTGGACAAGGTCCTGATGTTATCATGATCACTTGGTGCAGACATCCCTGTGTGTGCTCAGAGAAGGCATTCGTAAGGGAGTTGGCAGTGTGGCCTGTGTTCACCACTGGCATGGTGGACTTGTAGGGTACCACACCGGTCGTATGATGTCTGTGGTTTGCTGTGAAGAGGTCCTCACTTATGTCTCCCATGCCAGTGTTGGGTGCAGGATGTGGATTACCAGTGGATACACTATATGGTCTGACATCACCATTGAGGGATGTACATCCTGTGTGGAGCATTTTCTCCCCATGTGTGATGGGCAGAACTGGTATACGTCCCCCCCTAGTGGGTATGGTTCATGGCTGTTTCACAGCGGTCATGTGTATGAACACCCGGGACCTGTGGCGTAGGGTGTTGTGTCATGGGTAATGTTCCCAGTCCATGTATGGGTGCTTGACATCACCCAATACGGTGCTGTTGTGAGAGCATGCACACTCACCAGTGTCCTCAGGACGGCTGTGCAGGTATCCTGGATTTGGGAGGGTGGTCTGTAGCATGCAACAAACTGTAGGGCGGTCCTACCCATGGTTAATTGCACCTGGATATTCCCCGCTGCAATGGCCACGTCTGTGGCATGGCTGGGTTGCTGTTGTGTGGCTGGGCACACACGACGGTCCACATTCTGCCACCCATGCTGTTGCACCATGTGTATGCATGTGTGCTCTGTGCCAAGTCTAAGTGTCTGAGCATGCCCAGTAAGCAGTTGTGTAGATGGACACACAGTACAGTGCACACCGCCCGACTGCAGTAATACCCCGGGTGCATGCCTGTATCCCCTTCGCAACGGCCACATCTGTGCCATGGCTGGGTTGCTGTTGTGTGGCTGGACACACACGACGGTCCACATTCTGCCACCCATGCTGTTGCTCCATGTGTATGCATGTGTGCTCTGTGCCGAGTCTAAGTGTCTGAGCATGCCCAGTAAGCAGTTGTGTAGATGGACACACAGTACAGTGCACACCCGACTGCAGTAATACCCGGTGCATGCCTGTATCATGCTGTTGCACCATGTGTATGCATGTGTGCTCTGTGCCGAGTCTAAGTGTCTGAGCATGCCCAGTAAGCAGTTGTGTAGATGGACACACAGTACAGTGCACACCGCGCCCGACTGCAGTAATACCCCGGGTGCATGCCTGTATCCCCTTCGCAACGGCCACATCTGTGCCATGGCTGGGTTGCTGTTGTGTGGCTGGACACACACGATGGTCCACATTCTGCCACCCATGCTGTTGCTCCATGTGTATGCATGTCTGCTCTGTGCCGAGTCTAAGTGTCTGAGCATGCCCAGTAAGCAGCTGTGTAGATAGACACACAGGACAGTGCACACCGCGCCCGACTGCGTTGATACCCCGTGAGCATGTCTGTCTCCCCTTTGCAACCGCTAGGTGGGAGGCATGGCCAGTACACCGCCGGGGGTACATATGACAGTCGTCACCGATGTCTGCAACTGGGCGTGTAGCCATGGCCAATGGCATCCTGTATAGCCATGGTGACCATCCAGGTGACACATATGTGGCTGTCATGCCACATTGGCTGCCTACATCCTGCACGACGGATGCCCTCCCATAGGGTAGAGTGTCATGTGGTGCATCCCGTATTCCTGTCGTGATGTACTGATCACTAGTTATTTGGTATTCCCGACTGCAGCACTAACGTGTTACTGTACGGCCACCTTGGGATGGTAACAGGCTGCGTGACTGCGCACTCTGTCTTCATTCCCTATCGGACGCATTGCCTCTGCAGATGATACCACCCACCTAGGGGTATGCCTCCTGACAGTGCTGTGCTCAGTAATCCCGTTCAGTAAATGCTTCATGCTGTAGTGAGTTCATGTAGGTAGGCGTAGGTTCGACTCTCGGCCCTGTGTGTGTGTGTGTGTGTGTGTGTGTGTGTGTGTGTGTGTGTGTTTCCAGCTGCCTCTGCAGATGAACTAGCTTTTAGGCGCTCCGCAACACATACATCGGCTATTGCCAGCTATTGTCTTACGAGTGATGTCACCCGCCTAGAAGTATGCCTCTGACAGCGCTGTGCTCAGTAAACTCGGTAGCGTGTTCTGTAAATGCTTCATACTGTAGTGAAATCATGTAGATAGGCGTAGGTTCGACTCCCGGCCCTTCCGTGTGTGTGTGTGTGTGTGTGTGTGTGTGTGTTTCCAGCTGCCTCTGCAGATGAACTAGCTTTTAGACGCTCCGCAACACATACATCGGCTATTGCCGGCTATTGTCTTACGAGTGATGTCACCCGCCTAGAAGTATGCCTCTGACAGTGCTGTGCTCAGTAAACTCGGTAGCGTTCTGTAAATGCTTCATACTGTAGTGAAATCATGTAGATAGGCGTAGGTTCGACTCTCGGCCCTTCCGTGTGTGTGTGTGTGTGTGTGTTTCCAGCTGCCTCTGCAGATGAACTAGCTTTTAGACGCTCCGCAACACATACATCGGCTATTGCCAGCTATTGTCTTACGAGTGATGTCACCCGCCTAGAAGTATGCCTCTGACAGCGCTGTGCTCAGTAAACTCGGTAGCACGTTCTGTAAATGCTTCATACTGTAGTGAAATCATGTAGATAGGCGTAGGTTCGACTCCCGGCCCTTCCGTGTGTGTGTGTGTGTGTGTGTTTCCAGCTGCCTCTGCAGATGAACTAGCTTTTAGATGCTCCACAACACATACCTCGGCTATTGCCGGCTATTGTCTTACAAGTGATGTCACCCGCCTAGAAGTATGCCTCTGACAGCTGTGCTCAGTAAACTCGGTAGCGCGTTCTGTAAATGCTTCATACTGTAGTGAAATCATGTAGATAGGCGTAGGTTTGACTCCCGGCCCTTCCGTGTGTGTGTGTGTGTGTGTGTTTCCAGCTGCCTCTGCAGATGAACTAGCTTTTAGACGCTTCGCAACACATACCTCGGCTATTGCCGGCTATTGTCTTACGAGTGATGTCACCCGCCTAGAAGTATGCCTCTGACAGCGCTGTGCTCAGTAAACTCGGTAGCGCATTCTGTAAATGCTTCATACTGTAGTGAAATCATGTAGATAGGCGTAGGTTCGACTCCTGGCCCTTCTGTGTGTGTGTGTGTGTGTTTCCAGCTGCCTCTGCAGATGAACTAGCTTTTAGATGCTTCGCAACACATACATCGGCTATTGCTGGCTATTGTCTTATGAGTGATGTCACCCGCCTAGAAGTATGCCTCTGACAGCGCTGTGCTCAGTAAACTCGGTAGCGCGTTCTGTAAATGCTTCATACTGTAGTGAGATCATGTAGATAGGCGTAGGTTCGACTCCCGGCCCTTCCGTGTGTGTGTGTGTGTGTGTGTGTGTTTCCAGCTGCCTCTGCAGATGAACTAGCTTTTAGACGCTTCGCAACACATACCTCGGCTATCAGCGGCCATTCCTTTATGGATGTTGCCACCCACCTGTACATGTGCCTCTGCTGGTGGTGTGCTCGGTGGTCCACGTAGCACATTCCATACCTGTGTTGTACGTTTGTGCGTTTGGGTATGTGGGTGTGTGGTCAAACAACATGCCTGCCACATGTGTGTGTGTGTCCATGCTCCCAGCTGCATGGGTTCATATGGTATTGCCTTGTGGTTTATGCATAACACACCTATCCTGCCGCCATCCCTGTGTTTCTGGATGGCGGTATGCAGTTCGTGTACCGCTTGTGTGTCTGTTGTGGTCGGCGACCACCGTAGCGTGATCTCCACGTACACCATGCTATGGTGTGCTGGGGTGATGCTGTGTACATGACACACCTGGGCCTGCCACATGTGTCCGTCTGTATCTCTGTCATTGTATATCTACGTACCTATGTTGTGGCCGTACTGCTGCTCTAGCATGGATGGCTGTCCTTCCCATGTATCACATATTTGCACGGGAGACACATATGACTGTGGTCCATTGCGTATCCACTCATTGTCCATGCACTGTCCGTATTCCAGAACACCGTATTGACATCTGCTGGATATCGTAACACACAGCTATCCTTGCTGTCCTGGCAGTGTACCCGTACACGCCATACACCTTGTGTGTACTTGGCTAGTTATGGTGTGTGTATGTCTACCTGTGCTGTATGCATGGTTGTGTGTGTGTCCCGCTACAGCCATCTGTGCATGTGTCGCCACCATGGCTAATCCTTGTGGACCGCAGTTTCATGTGCATGTCTGCACATACCTGCAGACTGTACTACCCCTCCTACGGCTGCGGACTTAGATCGACTGCTGCCCTAGGCTGTAGGGCTCCTTGGCACCCACCACCACAGCACATGGTGCCCCATCATGGTATACCTACATGACACACCTACTAGACAGGTGGCCCTAGTAGTGCGGCACCCTGGCCAGCTGCAGGAATGCTGTACGCCTACGGCCGGATGTGGGCAGATCACAAGGCATACATCTACATTCGGCGTTTTACGATGTCCAGGTTGTAATACCAGAGGGGGGACCTCATCAGCTATGCTATAGTATGCGGATCTATTTGGTTTAGTAGGTGGAGGGTTGCCCACACACCAGGGCTGACCGATGGAACACTGATGAGGCCTCTTTTGAGAGGCAGGTGGAGCAAGCCCCCGTAACATGGATGTAGTTTAGGTACAGATGTAGGGTTAGCACACATTCGTCCACTCATTCAGTTCTGTACCACTGTATTACAGTGATATGCTGTGCATATCTGCCATATACATTGTTAGATCATTCAATGATGAGTATTCGGCATAGTACAATATCATATGATACATGTGTTAATAGGATGCCTTCTGAGGTGTTAACATATGTGTGTGTGGTAAACATTGCGTCTGTGCTTTCTATGCTGTGGTTACATGTTCATTGTTTGCACAGAAGGTAACACATGGAAGTGTAAGGGGGGATATATAAAGCCTGGACGCGTCTATGTTATGTGTACGTCTCACGGAGCGTACGGGTGATAGCGCTGACATGTCTATGGAGTAACCTTTGGATACCACATGTGACCTGTCGTGGACGAAACGTCTACGTTGACTGTATCATCTACCTATGTGTGTCATGCTTTGTGTGCCATAAGGTGCCAGCGGGTCTTTGATGTGGATTATGTGTATTCCATGGTCAATTGACATTAACAGTATTACTTCACAGAAGGATGTCCTTCATTGGTGGGGACGCCATAGTTTCACCATCGTATGGCTTTCCTAGCTGACGTTGATATTGTGCCATTGGTATGTGTTCCACAGGTCACCCATGTCTCCCCGATGCGGAAGCGTGTGAACCCCATTCCGGTGCTGGCATATTGACAGCTGTGTACGCCGGTATTGGCACAGTGGTCTGGCTTTGTATGTGGAGTGTCTACTGGTTTCCCCATCTGTATTACCTGTGTTATGCCTCACTGCAGCTGTGTGGTTACACCAAGTTGGCGGTTATGGGTGCCATCTCGGTCCTACGCTTGTCCATCCCTCGCGAGTGTCTACTGGACACTGGTATGGAGCAGTACACATTTCACACCTGCATTTCGCATTAGACGGTGGATGCTTTGCACTATCAGTGGGGAGTAAGGCACGTGCTACTCCCACATCCCTCCCATGGTGCGGGACAACGTATTATCTGCCAAACAACACCGAGCCCCGTTACTGCATACCCAGGATCCCATGGATGCAGCCCTCGACGGTACCCATTACACATCCTGCATGTGTGCGGGAATGGGATGTGGACGCACATCTATGGGCTCTACAATATGGGAATATCTGTACATATGTCACGCCCTCTGTGGACAGCTGTCATCAACCCTGAACACGCTGGGGGTGCATATGTCTGGCTGTACCGTAGACACGGCTGTCAGTTATTTCAGGTCTCCCGATCGTGGCTGGTTGACATTGCGTACGGATGAATCTCTGGGGCCCTACTATGAACACCATTGTGCACATGTACAGTGTAGACCTTGTTGGACTGTGTCCATCTGGCTAGTGGGTTTGACCGCTGCTGTATGTTCCCCCATCGCGGATGTGTGGTTGCTACCCATATTATGTAGTGCTACGTTGACCAGGGTATTCTAAACCGAAACCGGATGGTGTAGATCCAATGATGCAGGCTAGGAGAAGCTTTAGGTCATCCTCCAATGTCCCATTAGGATATGTCCGCCACAGTATCGGCACACGGACACAACCAAAGAATGTAGATCCTATTAAATCATTGACGGATGTTCTTCATAAGCGTGAATGCCATAGTGTCAGGATCCTATGACTTTCCCACTTAACGTTGTTGGTGTGCCGTTAGTATGTGTTCCACAGGTCGGCCATGTGTTCCGCGGTATAGTAGCGAGTGATCCCCATTCACCTTCTAGCAGATTGGGTGCTGTGTATGGGTCTGACATCGTATGTGGAGTCTCTACTGTAGTCCCTATCTGTATTCCCTGTGTTGTGCCTTACCACAGCTGTGTGATTCCACCAGGTTTGCATTTATGGGTGACATCTTGGCCGTACGATTGTCCATCCATGGGAACTGTCCAATGGACACTGGTATAGTGCTGTACACATTTCACAGCTGCATTTAGCATTCTCCGGTGGGTGATTTGCATAATTAGTGCGGAGTAACGCATGTGCCATACCCACATCCCTCACACAGGGCGGGACAACGGATCATCTGCCAATCAACACGAGACCCATGTCTGCATACCCACGATCCCATGGCTGCAGCCCTCGACAGTACCCGTTGCACAACCTCCACGTGATGTGGACGCACCTGTATGGACTGGACAATCTGGGGATTCATGTGCATATCACCTGCAGTTCATGGACAGTTGTCATTAACCTTGGACACGCTGGTGGTGTATATATGTAGCTGTGCCGTAGTCACGGCTGCCGCTTCATCTGGGTCTCCGCTGCCAGCAGGTTGCATTGCGTAAGGATAAATTTTGGGGTCCTACACTGGACACCAGTGTGCATATGTAAAGTGTAGAACATAGTGGACTGTGTCCATCTGACCAGTGTGTTTGACTTCCGCTGCATGTCCAGCAGTCACGGATGTCTGTTTGAGTACCCATATTATGTAGTGCTACGTAAACCGGGTCTTCCGCCACTGAACCCAAATGGTGTAGTTCCCATGATGCAGGCTAACAATTGCTTTCACTAATCCGCAGATATCCCATTGGGACATTCCCGCCTCTGTATTGTCACATTAACACGAAGAAACCATGTATAACCTATTGATTCATTGCAGGATGTTCTTTATATGTGTGTATGCCATAGCTTTAACATCCTATACCCTTTCTATTTGACGTTGTTGGTGTGCCATTAGTATGTGTTCCGCAGGTCGTCCATTTGTTCCGCGGTATGGCAGCGAGTGATCACCATTCACTTGCTGGGAAAAAGAGTGCTGTGTACGCTGGTATTGGCACAGCGGTCTGACTTTGTATGTGGAGTCTCTACTGTAGTCCCTATCTGTATTCCCTGTGTTTTGCCTTACTACAGCTGTGTGATCCCAGCAGATGTGCTGTTATGGGTGCCATCTTGACCGAACGTTTGTCCGTCCATGGGAATGGCTACTGGACACTGGTAGAGGGCTGTACACATATCACAGCTGCATTTAGCATTCTCCGGTGGATGATTTGCATTATTATTGTGGAGTAACGCATGTGCTATACCCACATACCTCCCACGGGGCGGTACGATGGATTATCTGCCAATCGACACACAGCCCCATTTCTGCATACCCACGATCCCATGTCTGCAACCCTCGACGGTACCCATTGCACATCCTCCATGTATGCGTGAATGGGATGTGGACGCACGTCTGTGGACTCGGCAACCTGGGGAGTCCGATCCATATGTCCTGCATGTCATGGACACTTGTCATCAACCTTGAAAACGCTGGTGGTGCACATATGTGGCTGTGCCGTAGTCACGGCTATCAGGTCTTCTGGTTCTCTAGATCGCCGCCTGTTCACATTGCATTCGGATAATTTTGGGTCCTACAATGGACACCAATGTGCATATGTCAAGTGTAGAACCTATTGTACTGTGTCCATCTGGCCAGTGGGTCTGACTGCTGCCGTATGTTCAGCAATCACGGATGTCTGTTTGAGTACCCATATTATGTAGTGCTACGTGAACCGGGTTATCCGCCACTGTACCCAAATGGTGTAATTCCAATGTTGCAAGCTAACAATTGCTTTCACCTATCTGCAGATATCCCATTGGGACACTCCCGCCTCTGTTTTGTCAACTTTACACGAGCGAAACATGTAGATCCTATTAATTCATTGAAGGATGTTCTTTATATGTGGGTACGCCATAGCTTAACCATCCTATAACCATCCTAGTTCACGTTGTGGGCATGCCATCAGTATGTGTTCTGCAGGTCGCACATTTGTTCCGCGGTATGCAAGCGAGTGATCCCCAGTCACTTGCTGGCAGGTTGAGAGCTGTGTACGCCGGTATTCGCACGGCGGCCTGACATTCTATGTGGAGTGTCTGCTGTACTCCCTAAATGTGTTCCCTGTGTTCTGCCTTACTACAGCTGTGGGATTCCGCCAGGTGTGCAGTTATGGGTGCCATCCTGGACGTACATTTGTCCATCCATGGGAACTGCCTCATGGACACTGGTGTAGGGCTGTACACATGTCACAGCTGTATTTAGCATTCTCAGGTAGATGATTTGCATTATCAGTGCGGAGTAACGCATATGCCATACCCACACACCACACACGGGGCGGGACAACGGCTTTTCTGCCAATCAAGTCCGACACCCATTTCTGCATACCCACGATCCCATGGCTGCAACCCCCGACAGTACCCATTGCACACCTTCCATGTGTGCAGGAATGGGATGTGGACACACATCTATGGACTGGACTATCTGGGGATTCCTGTGCATATGTCCTGCATTTCATGGACAGTCGTCATCAACCTTGAACACGCTGGTGGTGCATATGTATAGCTGTGCCATAGTCACGCTATCACATCATCTGGTGGTCAAAATGGCTGGTCGTTCTGTTATAATGTAATTTTTGGGTCCTACAATGGACACAAATGTGCATATGTAAAATGTTGGACATGTTGGACCGGGTCCATGTGGCCAGTGATTGTGACCGCTGCTGTATGTTCCCATTCGAGGATGTCTGTTTGACTACACATATTATGTTGTGCTACGAAACCCATGTTCTAGAACTGTAAATAATGGATGTATATCCAAAGCTGCAGGTTGGCAACTGCTTTACATAAATCCTCAGACAGCCCAGTAGGACATATCCGCCACTGTATTGTCAATATGACACAGCCAGACCATGTGGACCCTATTGATTCATTGAAGGATGTACTTTATAGGTGGGAACGCCAGTGTTTCAACATCCTATGACCGTCCGAGTTGACGTTGTTGGTGTGCCATTGGTATGTGTTCCACTGGTCGCCCATCTGTTCCGCTGTATGGTAGCGAGTGCTCCCCATTTTGTTGCTGGCGGATCGAGCGCTGTGTACGCCGGTATTCGCATGGCGGTCTGACTTTGTATGGGGAGTGTCTACTGTACTCCCTATCTGTATTTCCTGTGTTATGCCTTACTGCAGCTGTGTAATTCCACCAGGTTTCCAGTTATGGGTGCCATCTTGGTCGTACACCTGTCCATCCATGGGAATTGCCTACTGGACAGTAATATAGGGCTGTACACATTTCACACCTGCTTTTACCATTATCTGGTGGATGCTTTGCATCATTGGTGGGGAGTAAGGCACGGGCTATACCCACATCCCTCCCACGGGGCGGGACAACGGATTATCTGCCAAACAACACCGAGCCCCAATTTTGCATACCCAGGATCCCATGGCTGCAACCCTCCACGGTACCCATTACACATCCTTCATGGATGCGGGACTGGGATGTGGACTCACTTATATGGACACGACAATCTGTGGATTTCTGTTCATATGTCCTGCATTTCATGGACAGTTGTCATCAACCTTGAACACGCTGGTGGTGCATATGTATAGCTGTGCCGTAGTCACGGCTGTACACCGTCTGGGTTGACCGCAGCTGTTTCATGTCTCAAATGGGTATATTTTTGGAGTCCTACAATGGACACCGATGTGCATATGTAAAGTGTAGAACGTGTTGGACTGTCAACATCTGGCCAGTATGTTCCCCAATCGCGGATGTCTGTTCGCCTACCCATATTATGTATTACTTGGCCTATCCATATCCACGTGCCAGTAAGCGTAAATACAGCAAACCTTTAGTCCTGGTCATCTTCATAAAAGACATCCTTGAACATATATCAGGCCAAAATGGACAATGACAGAAACGATACACTCCACAGTCAAAACATACTAAGCTCTTTCACCCACTAACATGGGTCATCGTCGGAGTACGAAATACATTACATAGTCGTCCCTTATACACTTCCTTCAGAGTCAGTTTAAAGTCAATTAATCAGTAAACCTGCTCATAGTTAAGTGGACAGTGCTCCATGTCTTGAAGATAACGTGACATATACAAGTCAGTGTTGCATACATTACTTAATGGAAACAATAATACAACAACAATGTGTTTATATAACTACAATATTGGTCAATACAATCAGTATATTGACACATAGTTGATAATTGTTGTGAGTAAACCTTAGAATGTAGTGTGTTGATCATGGTATGAAATATCAATGTGTATAACTGTTGCATTACGATTCCAAAGCATGGAATCAATAAGTACAATTGAAGCATAATATGTATAAATATGAATGTAAATGAAAGTCACAATGTTACGTGTGAATATGACTGTATCATAACTATATCAATATGAAATGGAATGAACTGTAGTTGTTTACATCTTCTTTTCCGGTGACAAATCTATGTCCATGCGTCATATATACGGGCCGTCGGGCTGCTGTGTGTAGATGTATACATGTGAACCCCTCGTTTCATACCTTTCTTTGTTACTGTCTGTGGATTACCTGTGTACACATCAATTACCATGCCATACCTTTCCGCTGTACAGGTTCTGGCATGGTGTACGGCTGGTTGGCCCTCAATCTTGCTGTGTGTTACATTGACCAGTGTCTATCTGGCAATTCGCTGGCGTGTCATGTGTGACCTTCTTGCTTCTTTAGGGACCTGATCCCATAATTGTGACGTGCTTCCACACCAGCCATATATCTGTCTGTCGTCTGGGATCTGTGTGTAACCAGTCCTTTCAGGACACGTTCTATTGTTGTTCTTTTTTGTTTACATATATGAGTACTTTGGTATGTTGTGCTATGATTGTGTGTGGGGCATTTTTCCACGGGCCTCTGCTGACACTGGACATATATCCAGCTAGCGTAGCCCGGTCAACAAGTGTGAGCCAACTGGGCGCAATTCGTACGGAGGCACCTTCTGACAAGTGGGTCGGGTTACTGATGCATACCGTCATCAATCCATACTACTAACACATACGTTATTCTATCCACATTCTATGTTTGTCTCATCACATAGCGTGTGTTTCTCACTATTTCTAATGGTACTTTACATGGCATTGCCCGATTCCATACTTTCAGAGGCTGACATTTATGAGACCTGTCTGGTTGACGTGGAGGACACATCCTTAACCTGCCCTGCTTCGAGGGATCACACACGCACACGCCGCGTGCATTTCCTAATTGTGGTTTACGCGCAGGCGCACATGCATATCCGTATTCTGTCTCCATATGTTTACTGGCCCTGTGTGGTTACGTGGTCTGTGTTAGTTGTGACTATTCCAGTAACATATCTGTGATCCGGTTGATGGACGTGTGCGGAACGCATGTACACCTTTATACATGTAACAGTCTTTGCAGCATGGACGCATTACGTACACGTTCACATTTATATGTTCCATAGTCGTAATTCAAACAGGACTGCATTCACATTTGCCGGTTACTGTGACCACTACACGTTAGCTGTTCGGTGTCATTAATATGCATACCCATGGTACTTAGCTACATTTACATATCCCCACCACCACCCCGCACTCACGCACGTCACTGGCATCCCTTCTCCTGCTGGGAAAGGTGCGGTACTACATGTTAAACATTCCTTATTCCCTCCCGTTCATGGCCCAGGATGCATATGTCTTGACCGCAGGGATGTTCAGATCACAGGAGCTTATATCCTCAACGCATACAGGCCTTCGATGGTCAGGGTGTCCCTGTGGTGCTTTGGGTTTGCTCTTGTCCGCCCAGTGTACGGAACTGCCCTGACCGTGTATGAATGTTAGATGAGTCACATGGCCACGGTTTGTCCGTGTCTATGATACCATGTCCCCCCCCATAATTCCTAACCATGTGCGCTGATTGGCCGGCGTACCCGTTGTCGATGTTGTTATAGTAATTGAACACGGTCTGGTCGAACGGACCTATTTCCATTAGTAACCCTCGGTATTCATGACCTGTCTCGCCATATTACATGGGTTTAATATTGCGTGATGGCTTTCACTGAGCCACGGACATGTCCGTTGCTTAGTTTGGGCCAGTCCCGCTCTGCTACACACATTTAACATGGCGGAACAGGTTGAACAGCTCAGCAACGAGGACATCGGCCTCTCCGTCGCTGTTTAGTATTGAATCGCTATGTTGACTTTGTTTCACAGAGCGAGACAGTGTCGACATTGGTAACGGACATCTCGCGCGATGCGTCCACACCGCTGCGGGTGGCGTATGTCGGCGTTTAGGCGGCGGACAGGCATTATGCTGTGCCATTATGTCTGGGGAATATATGGTTTCTTGCCATAGATGATATGTCATACTAGCAATGACCCGCGTCTGGGTGTGGGTACTGCTGTATTTACCCACGGCAAGAGTGGCCTTAGGTCACGTGGTGCCCTAGGCAGAAGTACTCCATGATGCCACCGCCACATCACCCGCTAACCCCGTCCTGGTCTACCTACACAAAATAAAGGCTTGAAAGGTGCCCTGAGTAGAGCGCCCTAGGAGGCTGCCTAGTTGGCCTATGCATAAGGCCGCATATGTGTGTGGTCCCTCGGGCGTCGGACTCGGGAACGCACCACGTCTGCCGTGAGTATATCTAGCATTACCCACATCCAGGCGTGGTTTATTGCTATGATGTTCCACACCTGTGTTTGGACAACCTACAATAGCTTCTGCTATTGGCATGCAATGCTGTGTGTGGTGCCGGTTACCATACATATACCTTTCTCAAAAGCCGAATTTACACTTCTGAACACTACTGTGGTCTCCTTTGAGGCCCTGAGCCAGTGGTAAACATTACTCAAACCGCTGAATTACGTACATATGCCTTCCACCAGCACCTACAGGACTGCATGAGTCAGGCAATCCCATACAAAACTGAGACTCTTTGTACCAAAGCCAAGCATCCAGTCTGGTGGACCCCAGCCATGAACAAGCTCTAGAACGACTGGAGGTAGCTACTACAAGATAGAGTGGAATACTTGTAAGGTAAGACACCCTTGCTCATTGTATGTGAAAACCTACAGGCTGTCAGGAAATCATCCAGGGGAAATTCAACAGAGAAATCAACAAGAACTCGACAGACAATCATAAGGCCTTCTTTAGCTATGTTGAACAACTGGGAGGACACTCCCAGATATGCTCACACTGGGTTCAGAATGATGTGAGGATGACTGAACCTACACACATTGCCAACATAATGGACGACAGGTTCGGTGCTAACTTCTCCCCTCCCTCACCCTCACATGGAGAGATATCTATACCAGAGGATTGTAGATCCTGGAACTTCTGTGACACACAGGTGTGAAATGCTCTCTCCAAGGCAGTAAACACAGCATCCATGGGACCAGATGGTGTCCCAGCTGTGTACTCCATGAACTCAATGGGGAATTAAACCCACAGTTAGGACAGCTGTTTAACCGTAGCCTCACCTCAGGATACGCATTCCAAGTAGTGGCACAAGGCAACTGTAGTCCCACTTCACAAGGATGGTGCATTCACTGACCCTGGTAATTACCATCCCATTAGCTTGACAAGCCTTATCTGCAAAGCCATGGAGAAGGATCATGATGGAAGTCATACATAATGACATAGGGGACTTGCATACTTTGGATCCAACCCAGTTTTGCTTGGTCAAATACAGATCATGCCTTTTAAACGTGTCTGACTTTTTAGGATCAGTCACCAAGGCCATTGATGAGGGCAAAGCAGTCCATACAGCCTACCTAGACCTGGCAAAGGCCTTCAACACAATACCACCCTCAGGTATCATTGATAAACCCGTCTGCTTGAATGTAAATACATACTTCGCCAGAGGTTGCAAACTGGCTAAGTGACAGAACCCACACGGTCATAGTTGCTGGCGCCATGTCATACTCACAGCCAGTCACAGGTGTTGTCCCACGGGGCTCAGTCCTGGGTCCACTATTTTTCCGCATCTACATTTCAAAAGTACAAGCAAACACAGGGGGGTTATGGCTGACAATGTTTGCAGATGACTGCAAACCGGGTGCCATAGTCGGACACACATCTGACACAGATATCCTTCAGAAGGGCCTCACAGCTATGGATAACTGGTGCCAGAGACATGGCCTACAGCTAAATGCCAGGAAATGCATAGTCATACCCTTCAGGAAGAATGAGGTTACCCCTAGCTACCATATAGGTGGCAATCCACTGAGCACAGAGGGAGTTACCAGGGATCTGGGGACCCGTGTTGTCGGTAACCGTTTGTTCGACACACACATTGCTAACGTAGTTAGATAGACCTTCTACATTGGCCACCTGATCATGAAGGCATTCACATCTACATCAGGGGAGGTCATTGTCCCCTTGTACTCATCACTCATTACACCTATGATTGAGTACAATGCCCCGTTCAGAATGTCTGTGACCCGACACCTGCAGCAGCTGGAAAGGCCCCGACAGTTCATCCACAAACGGATGCAGGGTCTCAGGAATATGTGTTATGCTGACCAACTGAAAGGGTTCCATCCCTATTCCGTCGCATACCACTTGCCCAGAGGTGACCTGTGCCTGGCATCCAAGGCCAGGTCGAACCCGGATTTGATGACTATGCTTCACCTAAAGAATCTAGATCCCTCAGAATCACAAGGGCAGGTGACGTACACCTTGGCACTGTCATTAATAGAACGTGCTGGTGGGACACATTCATCACCCAGACACTCACTATGCTGTGGAACAACATCCCAGTACATGTGAGACAGAGCACCTGGCTGGCCTTGTTTTAGTATTTTGACAAGGATGTCTGAATTGCTTTATTCAACTAACCTTGTAAATGAATATTTACTTTACCACATTTTTAATCTTTACATTCCATTGATATATTTTACATTAGTCATAATCATAGTGTTTATCTCTATATATTAGGGTTCATTTATATTACTAGGTGTCTCTACTTCTATTAATATATTGGCACAATCCCTAGAACATATATATGTAACGTATACACTCAGACACTTGGAAAACATTATGTTGGGTCTTCTTTCATATTAATACATATAGTATTATTTTCGCGGAAGAATGTACATGTTGAAGCAATGTCTGATTTACTCACTGTGTGCAATCTGTAACCCGAGTAGACTTTTTAGCTTGTTCGCCTTTAAGGCATTTAATTAATACTTAGCACATCTTATTTACTGCCCAATTAAGGGTTTTAAATGTAGTAAATTGAACTGCATTGTATGTATTCTGAAGAAGTCTGCTTATGAAGCAGACGAAAAGCGCTGCAATAAACTATGGTGACTGCATTTAATTCCTGGTGGGCTCTGAGTGGTCACCGGCCATTTCTACAGTACCTCATTTTTGCTTTGGACTTTCTCATCTGGGTCTCTGTGTTATTTGTATGGGGAATGTCAAGTGTAGTCCCTATGTGTATTACCTGTGTAATGCCTTACTGCGGCAGTGTAATTCCACCGGGTTTGCAGTTAGGGGCGCATTCTTGTTCATACGCTTGTCCATCCATGAGAATTGCCTACTGGACACTAGTATAGGGCTGTACACATTTCACACCTGCATTTAGCATTCTCCGGTGGATGGTTTGCATTATTAGTGGAGAGTAAGGCAGGTGCTACGCACACATCCCTCCCACGGGGCGGGACAAAGGATTACCTGCGAAACAACACCGAGCCCAGTTTCTACATACCCAGGATCCCTTGACTGCAACAGTCGACAGTACCCATTACACATCCTTCATGTTGCGGGACTGTGATGTGGACGCACTTCTATGGACCCGGTACCCTGGGTATTTCTGTGCATATGTGCTGCATTTCATGGACAGCTATCATCAACATTAAACACGCTTGCGGTGCATATGTGTGGCTGTGACGTGGTCACGACAATGAGTTCATGTAGGTGATGATGGAAGCTGGCACGCATTCCTTGAATAAATTTTTGGGTCCTACAATGGACACCACTGTGCATATGTAAAGTGTAGAGCTTGTCGGACTGTGTCCTTGTGGCCAGTGGGTTTGACTGATGCTGTGTGTTCAACAATCGCGGATGTCTGCTTGACTACCCATACTGTGTAGTGCTACAGGAACCATGTTTTCCGAGACCAGAACCCAATGGTGTACATCCAATGTTGCAGGTTAACAACCGCTTTAATTAATCCCCAGAGGTCACGGTTGGGAGGTATCGCCACTTTATTGTCGGAACAACACCTCCAGACTAGGTAAATCACGGGAACTTTAGCCCGGTCTTACCAGCCATTTGCAATTGTAATTAGCAGACACCTGTCGATACATGTATGATAATACATGTTGTCATGCGAAGGTAATCTATGTTATTTGGACAATGGCTTCTGCTATTGGCATCCGTTGCTGTGAGTGTTGCGGTTACCATACACATTGCTTGCTCAGAGGCAGACTTCCCAATTCTGCACACTACTGTGGTCTCCTTTAAGGACCCTGAGCCAGTGGTCGACAGTACTGCAGCCACTGCATCACTCACATATGCCGTCTACCAGTACCTACAGGACTGCATGAACCAGGCATTCCCTTACCCAACTGTGGTTCATTGTACCAATGCCAAGCATCCAGTGTGGTGTACCCCAGCCATACACAGGCTGTACAACAAGAGGAGGTGGCTACTACAAGGCGGAGCAGACACCTTGTGAGGTATGACACCCTTGGTCATCATATGTGTAGAGCTACACGCTGTCATGACATGGTCCAGGGCACGTTCCACAGATATACCTACATGGACCTGGCTGACAATCATACCACCTTCATTTGCTATGCTCGACACCTGGGAGGTCACTCCCACATATGCTCTGACTGGGTTCACGAAGATGTGGAGTTTACTCAACATACACACATTGCCAAAATACGGGCTGACAAGTTCGGTGAGGACATCTCCACACCCTCCCCCCCACATGAGGAGATGTCTGTACCAGCGGTTTGTGGTCCCCAAATGTTCTGTGACACACGGGTGGGACATGCTCTCTCCAGGGTAGTGGACATAGCATCCATGAGACCAGCTGGTGACCCGACTGTGTACTCCACTATCTCATTGAGGAATTAGACCCACAGTTAGGACAGCTATTTCTTTGTAGCCTCACCTCAGGTAGCACCCAGGTTGTGTCGCACGGCAACTGTAGTCCCACGTCACAGGGCCAATGCCTCCACTGACCCTGGTTATTACTGTCCCATTACCATGAGGAGACCTATCTGCAAAGACATGGGGAGGGATCATACTGCGGCTCGTAGATGAAGGCATAGGGGACATGCATACTTTGCATCCAACACGGTTTGGCTTGTTCAGGGTCGGTTCATGCCTTTAAAGCATGGTTGACGTTTTCGGGACAGTCACCGAGGCCATTGATGGGGTCTTGCAGTCCATACAGCCTACCTCGACCTGGCAAAGGCCTTCAACACATTACCCCCCTCAGGTATCGTTGATAAACCCATTGGCTGGGATGTGAACACGTACATCACAGGATGTGTTGTAAACTGTCTATGTGACACAACCCACGCGGTCATAGTTGCTGGCAGCATGTCAGACCTACTGCCTGTCGCAAGCGGTGTCCCATGGGGCCCTTCCCTGGGTCCACTCCTCTCATACATCTACATTTCCACAGTACAGGCACACACAGGGGTGTTATGGGCAACATTGTTTGTAGATGACTGCAAAACAGGTGCCATAGTGGGACGGACATCTGACACAGATATCCTTCAAAGGGGCCTCCCAGATATGCATATCTGCTGTCAGGGACATGTCCCACAGCTAAATGCTAAGTAATGCAACATCATACCTGTCGAGGAGTACTAGGTCACCCCTGTCCAGCATATAGGTGGCTGTCCACTGAGCGCAGGGGTGATTACCAGGGATCAGGGGACAGAGTTTGTCGGTCACCATTCGTTCAACACACACGTTGCTATCGTGGTTCGGTGGGACTTCTACATTGCCCACCTGTTTGTGCAGGGATTCACATCTACATCAGGGTAGGTCATTGTCTCCTTGTACCCATTACGTGTTACACCTATGATTTACTACATTGCCCCATTCGGAGGGTATCTGACCCAACACCTACAGCAGCTGGGAAGGCCTCATAGGTTAATTGTCATACAGATGCAGGGTGACATGGATTTGTGTAATGCTGCCCCACTTGTAGGACCCCTGCCCCATTCAGTCACATACCTGTTGTTTAGTGTTGACCTGTGCCTGACATACGAGGCCATGTCAACCCATATGTCATGTCTATGCTTCACCTACTGTATCTGCATCCCTCAGAACCACAAGGGCAGGTGACATGAACCTTGTCACGGTCATTAATGGGATGTGTTGGAGTGACACATATGTCACCCGGACACTCACAATGCTGTGGATCTACATCGCAGTACATGTGAGACAGAGATCCTTCCTAGCCTTGTTCGGGGGTATGTTGTCCATTGGATGGGGAATTGCAGATATAGGCCGGGATTACATCATTATCACTGCTTGACAGAGGTACAGCAATATCATAAGTATTTTATCTCCGGCACAGAAGGTTGGCAAAGTAATCCTAACTATGGTGTAGGGTTATGGCTGAACCTGGGTCGATGGCCTACCCTGTACCTATGGACGTATGAACCTATATTCATAGTTTGTCCCATTTACACTTGTCTATCCCCTATCCTCTTTCTCAAGTGTATATTTCTGTGGCACATGATTGTCCTCTGTATTACTTGCAGGTATGCTGTCTACAGTGCACATATGTCACAGTTGATGACAGTGTATCTGTGTCCCTAACACTGTGATACTGAGGACTACCACACATCCTTCACAACATTACATGCATATGTCCATTCTATTCTTCTTTGGCCTATGGGGGGTGTTAAGGCAACAATTACACAAGTCCCTGTTTGTGCATGCTTCATGTTGGTGTTTGACCAGCCTCCGTTGCAGTCGTGTGTTGGACGGTAGTGTTTCTGTGTGTTTGGCATGTGTTTTTATTGCCGGTACATCTGTGGGAGGTGTGGTTGGCACATGTTCCTCTTTGCAGGGACACCCATCCTGGGGTTTGTGTCATGCATCTGCACTTGGCACGTGCCATATGTCCTGTACTATTCCCACAGTCGTGTATGCCTTCATGCACTACTACTGCGTGTTACTGGCTGTTTGTATGTGGTACACATGGTGATTGTGGTGGTTGGCTTGACCTATTCCCATGCTAGAACATACACATCTGTCAATTACGTTGTTTAAATCAAACTGTAACACTCATTCGTCTTTTCAAAATGACAGTCAATAACACAGGAAGCTCAGATTAACAACGTTTTACTACTGTGCACCAGGAGGCAAATAACTATGCAGTACAAGTTTAGAGTTTTGTCTTACTCTATACAAGTAACAGCTGTATGAGTATTGTGTTAACAATCATCTTTTGCACACCTTAATGATGTGGTCAGTCACAGGGCATTTACATCACTATAGTCCACAATATTGTATTCCTACAACAGTGCTAAGGTAATGCTTATTAAATGTTTTCCCATGAGGATAGCACAGCCTTGCGAGCCACATAGTCAATTAGAATGTCCTTCGGCAAATTCTGCTCTGTCAAGGTTCCAAGACTGTTCAGATCCGGTCGTCACTTCATTTCCTACTAGGTTCCTTTGTCTCTCTGGTGAGCAGCTGTACTCTGTCTTAGATAGAGCTCACAAGGCCATCCTCCTCAGTGGAAGGATGACAGATATACCTGTACATACATTTATTATTCTCTAACCCAGCAGATGACTAATGCTGAATGACATACACCTGCTGCACTGGTTACTGCCAGGGTCAGGGTTCAATCACACTGCAGCTACACTACAGGCAATTACATGCATGATAAGCTCTACTGCCATATTGTAAAATAGAATAATATGCATTATACACTATTTGCTTCTAAACTAGCACATCATATATATGTTTAAATATATATTTTGCTAACATTCTCCCTCCTTTGATTGCTTCTATTCTATCCAGAAACATATACAACATTATTTCATTCCTAGCCTCTTCCTCTCTGGAACGCGTTTAACTAGGCAAGTCATTTGTTGTACATTTCAGAAAGGATTTCATTTTGTATTAACAAATACCACTACAGGTCTTGATACATAGTCTCGGTTACAGATACGTCGACAGAGTCCCTGACTAATACTTACATGCAAAGTATCCCGCAACAGACACATGCTCCCAATATGAGCAGAACAACACAAATGGCAATCAAGATATTCAGTATGACTGAACCCCATCCACCAAATGGTTTGTGGAAATGGTTCGTCAGTGGGTTTGGGCCTGGTTCCGCCATGGATGACACCTGCTGTATTACCTCTAGGTGGGCGTTGATATTGTTCTTATTATGTGGTACTTAGACACAGCGGTCTTCTTTGATAAGCGCACACGTACCAATTCTCACCGCCAGGGTGCAGTCGTGCGCTATTACATTTTGTGACACAACAGTTCTCATTGCATCCAGTTCATCAGTCACAAGTTCAAGAGCGAAAAGTCACATTGCTCATTCCTCCGACAGGTTTTGACAACTTCCTCTGTTCCCTGATTGATTTCACTACTCCACAAGCTGGGAGTGTTCCAGCCCAGGATATAACGCTGTCACTCAAGTCCATATGAGTCAATATTCCTTTATCTCTTGCAGAAGAATGGATTTTCAGAACAGCTTCCATTTCACCCACTGGATTAGTAGGTTTCTCGACTGTGTTCCCAGTTCTTCGAGCTATATGTCTTATAGTTCGTTTCGTACTCAGAGGCAATTGTGCAGTATGTCATGTGACTGGAGCCAGATAACCCAAAAACAACTGCGGACCAATTCTCAGGTAACCATTGATATGCTTTTTCCCACAAACAAAATAACAATATTCTACTTTACTACTGATGCGGGTTAACTCTGCATGTAACATTTTCCTGTCTATAACAGAGGACTGTTTATACAATTCAGGATGTTTCTGCACATCTTTCCACGTTGTTCTCATGAAGCTTCAATACAAATCATGAATGGTGCTACAACTAGTACTGTGATCTTTGGCTGTTATATGACATTTGTAAGACACAGTTATGTTACAAATACTCCCACCAACTTGAACTGTATCATGTTTATGAAAACAAACAATTCCTTTTTGTGTAACAGGTAAGTACAGTGCCACTTTGTCCTGTGATCTCACAGAACCTGTATCAAAGTGTAAATATTCACAAGTCTCAATCTATCCCCAAGGGGACAACATACATCGGAAGTCCTCCATATGATGTAGGTATGGCAGTACAAACACAGCAATTTAAAATGTTCATAGTCTGTACATGCACACGTCATGCCTAGGTATGTGTTGAAGTTTGGATGCCACTCTGTGGCCAGTTCATCACGTATCACTATTTGTATCTGTGTAGTTATATGCAGGTAAGGTCCCAGCAAATGTAAAGTCAACACAAACATGGTTAATAGGTGTATGATCAGTAGGACAGTAAACCAAATGTCTTTGGGGTTGCTTTGTATTGTTATACAGTCTGGCCCGGGTGATTCAGTCTCTATGGTATATCAGCTACAAGATGTAAATCAGACTTGATATCCTTTACCGGTTTGAAAAATGTGAGGTGAACCCAGGACGACCTCTCCGCAAACTTTACTGCAGTAGGCGTTGCCAACAGTACCTGGTACAGACCTTCACACGTTGGACTCGGAGATTATCTTATTTGGATAACAGTGAAATACACACAGGATACTGGAGTCAGCTATGCGTCCGTCTTCGCTTGCTCTTTATCTGTAAAAGACTTTAACTGCAAAACAGTGTTATTGGTTAACAATCCTCTCATGTCACCTGCTAATGAGCCATCGACCTCCAGCTCTGCAGGCATGACAGCTTTCCACTCTGGCACATGATATGCCATTCCAAATACTACTTCGAAGGGGTCAAACACTTTACATTTGGAACTGTTGTCATGCTCAGCAATGCTAGAGGTAGACAGCAAATGCAACTCGTCTGGGTGTCACCCACCAACCTCCTCAACTTATTTCTCGGGATCCCATTGTACCGCGCCACCAGTCATGCTGACTGTGGGTTGTACATGCAATTTATATTCATGGAAATACCAAATAATACCCAGGTTGCTGGATTGTCTGGTTCACAAAATGTGTTCTATTGTCACTGTAGCTTCTTTACAGTATGCCAGATCTAGGGATACTTTATTTTACTGGGACCTTTGCCACTGCTGCTGCATCCGGATTCCTGGTTGGGAATGCTTCTACCCATTTTGATAATATATCTATAATCACTAAACAGTATTTCTTCCCTTCACATTTATTCAGCTGTATAAACTCCATACAAATAGTACGGAACGGTTATGGTGGTGTAGGTAAACCCACTCCCTTCGGTTTAAATGCTCCCTGTGCATGATGTTTACTGCAAATATGACACGCTGCTCATGATGTTTGTATGTGGTTCCTAATTCCGTATGTTAGGGATATTCTGTTAACCAACTGTACCATCCACCCTGTTGAGACATGGCTCTACCCATGGCTCAACAAAGCCGCATATCTGAATACATTAGACGTTAATATTGGCTTTCTCACTGTGGATATGTACAGTCCGTCTTCAAGGATTGCTCCTCGTCATACCCACGTCTGCTTTTCTGCTTTCGTAGTTGATGTTTGCATTGTTTGTAACATTTCTACATCTAGAATGTCTGAGGATTGTCATTCCTCATTCAAAAGACACTTTCCAACTGTGAGGCTGCTTGTTTTGCAGCTGCATCAGCTCGTGCCTTACCTTTCCTACTGTTATCCTGTTGCTTTGTATGAGCTGCACATTTACAATTAGCTACTTTAGTGGGTAACTGAATGGAATCTAATGCATTCAAGATCAATTGCGCATGATTAATCGGTTTACCGGTGGATGTTATCATTCCCCTATTCTTCCACTGCTGCTCATAAACATGCACTGTACAGACAACATACTGACTATCGGTATAAATGTCCACACATCAGTTTTCCGCTAGAGTACAAGCACGTGTTAAAGCTATCGATTCTGCTGCTTGAGCAGACACCTTATGCTGCCAGGGTTGGGCTTCTACAATCTCATTATCAATAACTACTGCATAACCTACTTGATTCTTTCCTGTAGGACTCTTTCTACATGATCCGTACACATAAACTGTCACCTCTGCATCATCTAAGAGTATATCAGTGATATCCTGTCTGTGTGGAGTTATTTCCTCCATTTCATATAGGCAACTGTGTGGTGTGCCATACACAGGTGTCGGACGTGACGTTGATAGGTTTAATGTTGTACAACGTTCAATCACCATATGAGGTTGACTCAGGGTATGGTCAAACAAGACAGATGTCTAGCACGGGTCAGGAATGCTATTTTCTCTTGCAGCAGAATGATCGCAACTGCATGAGACACTCTCACAGTGAGAGGGTGGAATAATAACATTAAGGCCGAGGCCTGTACTGCCATGGGTGCTGCAACAACTGCCTGTACACAATGTGGCACTGACCATGCCACAGTGTCCAACTGCGATGAGTAGTAAGCTAGGGGCGTTGTTTACTTCCATGCTGTTGCATCAAGACTGACGTCATATATCCCTGCTTACAATCTACAGTCTGACAACATCTGTTATGATTATTCTAGAGACCTAATACAGATGTTGAAGCTATCAATCGTTTTAGTCTGCAGAAAGCTGTTTCTGCTACTGGAATCCAGTGTAGTATATGTTGTGCTGCCATAGGTGTATTAAAGATTAAAGCAGACAATAGAGCAGATTCCAAAGCATTGTTTGGTAACCAGCTTTGACAAATGTTAGTCGGCCCAGGAAGGACATCATTCCCTTCTTGGTAGTTGGCTTGGGTGCTTGTGAAATTGCTGCCTTCCTATCATCATGTAATGTTCTACCCTCCTTGGATACCACATATCCCAGGTACTTGACCTGTATTCTCTGTAGTTGCAATTTATGCTTGCTTAATTTATGTCCCTGTTCTGCTGAATATTTCAATAATGCTATTGTATCTTCCCTACATTGCTGCTGGGTAGGGGCCGCAAGCAGAATATCATCCACATAAAGTAGAACTTGACTGGCCCCGGGTGGAGTAAACACCGAAATGTTGCTAGCCATCTCCTGTGCGAATATCGTTGTACTTTCACAGTATCCCTGCGATAGCCGGGTATGGCTGTATCTGTTACCCTGAATGTAAATGCAAAACAATACGGACTATCTGGATGTATAGGTATTGAAAAGGAAGCATAGCTTATATGTACCACGGTAAGATACTTCTGTGGCGGGTTCATAGCATTCAATATAGTGTGTGGGTCTGGCACCATCGGTACCCTAGGTATTATTACATGATTTACAGCTTGTAAATCCTGTACCATCCGCCATTCCCCTTTGCTTTTCTATCAGAAGATACAGGGTATTGCATGGTGAATAGTGATTACTTTGTAGATGGGGAATTCCCTCTGTGACTTTACAGATATCTTCTGGTGTCCACGGTCTATACACTAAGGGAGTTGGGTCCTGGCCTTCCTGTCCTGCATGAGGGTTCGGTACTTCAATTAATTGACAGATATCCTCACTCTGTTCTAGTGACTGTCTTCTTACTTGAGTGTCCCTAGGTATGTTACGAGTTCGGGATGTGGTTTCAATAGCTTCTCTTACATTTGGTCATTGTGATACCTCTGTTGCCACAGGATAACGTAGGGGGGACTAGCCTACCCTCCCGCTTCATATCCTGGATGTGGTATCAGAGGTGGTAGGGGGGGGGGGCTGTCGCTACTACTGTATTATTATCTTCTTTGTGTATGTATGATGCTTTCGCATTTCTAGTGTTCTGTTCCCTTCGGTTCACTACCTCAATCCACCTATGTGCTTGACGGATACCCAATTGTCGCTGTTTTTTCGCCTGCACATCTTAGGGTTGCCACCTTTTCAAATGCACAAAGTGGGACATTAGTGTTAGGAATGTGTAATTTGGCAGGGCAAAACATACCCACGGCCAGTACAAAGGACAGCAATTCACTTTTTGCCAGGAGAGCAACCTATTCTTGTAGCATTTGAGTTGCTTATTCTGTTTATTATGATATTTTGGTGTTTCAGATACAAAATTACTGTTTTATGCTACCATTTAAGAAGATATCTGAGAAATCTTTGTCCTAAGATATCAGGACATTTGCCATTTGTTCAGTTTGTTTGCAGGACACAACTGGCCAAAGAGGGACTGTCCCTCACAAAGTGGGACAGGTGGTTACCCTAGAACATCTGCATCACATTTTCAGTGATTCCAATGTTTCAGTAACGATATTTTGTCTAATATACCATCAATGTCATATTTATTACCCCATTTTGCAGAATATCTCACATTATGTGCTCTCTGCAATTGCATATACTTCACGTCACCCATCAAACGCGGATCACATGATCTGTTTGTGCACTAATCTCCCATATCCTCTACACGACTGTTACGTAACCCTTCTCTCGTACCACGTGGTATCTCCTTCCCTGTATCCACTGTAGTGTCTACAATGACTATTTACTCTACTCTGTGTTCCCCTGATCTATGTCCAGATTTAAAACTACTTGGATTGGTCTTCGACCTGCTATCACAACTGTTAACAGAAACACAATGTAGTCTGGTCCCTGATCTACAATAGAGACAAAGAGGCAAACCCTCCTTACCTGAGCCTCCTGTTTATGACTGCACGTTTTCTTCTTGGGATCCAGTTTTCCGCTTTTCAGCCACAGATCAGACAGTGGACAGCCTCTTTACACACAACAATTCAGTCGGAGGTCTTTTCACTCAAGAAGAACCATTTAGGCAAATTCTCCTGCACAGATGTCTAACCACCCATGCACTCTGACCTGTAGCTTACCAAGGGAATTCCGGCTAAGAAGGACCACAATGTCAAATAAGTTGTTAAAACCAGACTGTAGAAATCAGTAGGCTTTTCTAAGTGACAGTCAATAACACAGGAAGCTCGGGTTCACAACGTTTTAGTAGTGTACACAGGCAGGCAAAATAATATACAGTCCAAGTATGAGAGTTTTGTCTGACTCTATACAGTAAGCAATTTCTTTATATAGTGTTTACAATCAGCTTTTGCCCACCTTACTGACGTGGTCGGTCACAGGGCATTTCCATCACTATGGTCCGCAATATTCTATACATACGTGGGTGCTGAGGTCATGCTTTTAAAATGTTTTCCCATGAGAATAACACAGCCTTGCAAGGCACCTGGTCAATTACAGTGTCCTTCTGTAATTGTAGCTGTTTCAAGGACCCTGGACTGTTCCGATACAATAGTCAGTTCATTTCTTAATACGTTCCTTTGTCTCTCTGGTAAGGAGTTGTACTCTATCTTCGATAGAGCTCACAAGGCCATCCTCCTCAGGGGAAGGGAGGATGTTATGCATGTACATACATTTATTTTTCTGTAACCCAGCAGATAATTAATGCTGAGAGACATAAGCCTGCTGTACTGGTTACTGCCAGGGTCAGAGTTCGATCACACTGCAGCTAAGCTTCACCAATTACATGCATGATCATTTCTACTGCCATATTGTGCGGTACAATTCAATGCATTATATAGTATTTTGCTTCTAAACTGGCACTTCATATGTGTTTCTATATATATTTTTCTAACAACATCCATCCAGCCATATGCATGTTGTTCCGTCCTTTACCTTGACCGTGTGTATTTGGCCGTCCGGCAACGCTACTCTCCACATGTGATGTCCCACCTTCCCCTTCTGTGCCTGTGGCACCCTGTTAGGACGTCCTGTTTGGTAGGCACATGTTCCGCTATATGTGTTTGACTTCTCTGCATAGCTAATCATCGATGCGGTGGTTCAACAACCCGACTTGTCCACATGTGTACAGTTATGTGCACCGTGGCGTGTGCAAACCTATATGGTTTGGACGGGTACATACCACATGTGGGATGTACACATTCTGCAGACACATTCACATGCAGCCATTTCCATATCTGTACCTGAGGTGGGTTGGTGACATGTGGGGTACATATTTGCCCGCGTGGCACTGCCTAACACAATACTTCTTACCACATTTCAGGTATGCCCATTGTGTGTAGGTGTGTAGCTGCACAAGGATGCTAGCTGGTTTGGGTGCACAGGCGTACATGGGTGGGACTTACATGCTACAATGGGGCTATTGTGTATTACATCTGCATGCATGGGTTCTGCTTCTGGATATTACACTTAGACATACGCCGTCCTGTGTATGCGACAAACACGTTGCTGGGTGTGGGACATGTTGCTATGCACATGTTTGCCTGTGTTTAAGGTATCTTGGTTCCTTCCTGTTGTTATGTCGACACAGCTACCTGGCTGTGTACTCTCACTACTGCTTGTGACCATTATGGTTGACACCTTTTCCAATGCCCATAGTGGGACATGTTTTGTGGAAACATCGGATTTTGCAGGACAACACATACCCACAGCAAGTGGAGTTGACAGAACTTCACTTGTTTGCCATAATATACGCTTATTCTGTTAGCATTTGGGTTCCTTATTCAGTTTCTTATGCCATGTATGTGTTTCATATACAAAATATATGTTTTATGCTACTATTACAGGTATATTGAGGGAATATTTTTGGCAGGAAATCTCAGGTCATTTGCCAGTTTTTCGACTTTTGGCGGGACACAACTGTCCAATGAGGGACTGTCCATAGCAAAGTGGGACAGCTGGTAACCCTGGTGACCATGCCCATGTCGCTACTGGGGTTGCCACCTTTTCCAGTGGCCAAGGTGGGACATTTTCGACTCACATCAGATTTTACAGGCCGACACATACCCACGGTCACTATATAGCATAGAACTTCACTTGTTTGCCTAAATAAAAGCTTATTGTTGTAGCAGTTTGGTTGCTTATTCTGTTTCTTGTGACATTTAGGTATTTCAGTTACGGAAATAACCATTTCATGCAACCATTACATTAAATACGGGATATCATTATGTCCTACAATCTTAGCACATTTGCCGTTTTTAATATTTTTTATCGGGACACAACTGCCCATAGAGGGACTGCCCCTCGCAAAGTGGGACAGGTGGTAACCTTAGTCGCTACTCCTATGTCGGTGCGGCAAGCTGACATGCTGCGGTACACCTTCTCTGGGTATGCCCACTGACGGTGCATTGCGGGACAAACACGGTGTTACGCGTATCCTTTGTTCCTTGGACGGGTACACTTAGGGCTTCGTGGGTTGTATTTGCTTCTCCGTTTTGTTGGGACGGGTACTATGTTGCATACTCTACGTGCGTTTCATTCTGCACGGGCCCTGGCTGCTGCCATTACTATTATGGGCGGACCGTGGCAGTCAGCACATTAGGTTGCTCATCGCCTGCCGGCTTAGCCACGCCTCCGGACGCATCCTACTTGGGCTCGCTCATGTACACTACGCACGTGTCTGTGGTTGCGGCGCGCTCTCATTACTATGCATATGGCGCTACTACGCCGACTATTCACTGCACCGCCGGCGCAGGCCTTACACCGGCCTTGCGCCAAGCTTCATGAATCCCGGGGATAGACATGAAAATTATGACATCTATTTTAGCTAATAGATTGAAGAAGGTAATAAACTTAATAATATCTAATGAACAAGCTGGTTTTATAAATGGCAGACAAACTACTGATAATACGTTATCACTTCATACACTAATTTCTTATGCCAGTCATAGAAATCTTAATGTTTACGCACTCATAAATGATGCACAAAAAGCTTTCAATAGAGTTAATTTAAAATTTTTGTTTGATATTTTACCATATTTCAATATACCCCAAGACTTTATTTTAACATTAAAAAAACTATATAATAATCCTTATACAACTCTATACATTAATAAAAATTTCTCAAAAAGAATACAAATTAAGAATGGAACCCGTCAAGGATGCCCGCTATCTCCTATATTATTCAATTTATATTTAGAACCATTATTTCTACATATTAAACAAAATACATATCATAATGCCCCAATAATATATGGTACTAAAATATCCATGGCTGCTTTTGCGGATGATCTTAATATTTACTGTACGATGACTGTTTCAGATACCAAGAAAATACTAAAGGCAGTGGAAGATTTTGCAGAAATATCTAATTACAAAATAAATTAAAAAAAACCCAATTTATTTCCTTTAAAGACGCCTAAACCTTTTTCGCTTTTACCATTGGTAGGTCAGTTAAAATCAGAAGAAAAAATAAAATATTTGGGTATTGTTTTTTCAACAGATAATAGAGACTTCTATATGAATAATGTTAAGCTAATTTGGGATCATATATTGTCTGATTTAAAAAGATGGAATAATCTGAAATTACCAATAATGGCAAAGGTTTCAATTATTAAAATGAATGTACTCCCCAGAATATTATATATTTTTTGAGCTACTCGTCTCAATTTCTAGGAAATTCTTTAAACAAATTCATACGGAATTAGTCAGATTTGTATGGGAACCTAGAAAAACTAGAATATCTTATGACAAATTAATGACTCCGAAAAATAAGGGTGGTTTAGACTTACCGAATTTTGAATTATATTATTTAATAATAAATGCTAATAGAATTCTAAGAGTGGTTAACTTTGACATGGCCAGTACTAAATGGTCACCCAAGTGGTTGGTTCTGAATTATAAACATGCTGTTAAATTGGGTATTAATTCTAAGGCATTACCCTTTTTAAATAAAGATTCCTTTAAATTGTACGATTTGATGGAACATATTAGATTATTTATAATATCAATACAAAACATGTTTAAATCACTAAATCTCTTACAATATATGATGACTTTCCAACCATTTCACAAGAATCCAAATTTGAAAATCGGTAATCAATTGATAGATCTTAAAAAATTTCCACTTATAGTTGATCTAACCATACTTGATTTATATCCTTATCTTGGTATCTCAATACATGACATGTTAAGAGAGATTACCCTTCCTAGCTCTTATTTAATTATAATGAGACAATTAAAGGATCTTTCCATAAGTTATTTTAGTAATTTCAAGATTAAAGAAGAAGATTTAACCAATTGTTCAAACTTAAGGCAAACTCTTATGCAGGACTCTAAATATATAACGGCTTCTTATAATTTGGTAAAAGACGTGAAATATAAAAACCAAATACTCTTATCAAAATACTGGAAGGATAAAATATTACCGATTGATGACAATAAAATATTGAAAGCAATTAACTTAACCTTACAATCAGTATCTCTTCAAAAGCTATTATTTACTCAGCTGATGATATTTAACAATGCTAATTACACTCGTCTCAGTCTGCATAAATTCAACTCTAAAAATTCACCTAAATGTCCATATTGTATTGATCAAACGGTTGACCTTTTACACATGTTGTGGAGCTGTAAATGTATATTCAAACTTTGGAATTCTTTAAAAATTCAATTACAAAAAATGGGTTATCAACATCCCACACTTTCTTGGGAGTTTATGATTCTTCATATTCCTCTGAATAACTTGGACAGATCCCAAATGATCATACTTATAAATATTTTCTTGTTAATGAAGCTTTATATAGCTACAAATTGGCTGAATCCATCTCAGACTTCATGGGAAAACTTTAAAAGTGTAGCGATAAAACATATTTTAGCACATAAATTACTAATCAAAGACCATAAGAAAAATATAAATAATACAAAAATATGGGAGCAAATCTTTAATATTGTGTTAGCTTAATGCTCTAATCCAGTTCTCCAGTGGAAGTACATACTTAATATGGAAGTTAGTATTGATAAGCCTGTATATTGACACTAGATCTTTTAATACTTTTTTCAGAATTTTATCTCAATGTATAATGATCGTATGCTACTGTTGGAAGCATTCATGTATATAATGTATATATGTTGTAGTATTGTATTAACAATTGGAAAAGAATAAATATTTATTATTGAAAAAAAAAAGACTATAATACAAAGCTTTACACTATATAAACCATAAGGCATGGAAACAAGTACATCAAACACATACTGTCCCCTTAAAATTCTCCAGTAACGAAACCAAACACGTGAGATGCCATCAATAAAATGCAGCTTAAATCAGATTCTCCCAAACATAAAAATGTTCACTTACCTGTAATGTCCAAGTGTGTAGTCTAGACAAGTCCCATTAATTCTTAGAACAACCTTCTCCCCTACAAAGTTGACTGCTTCTCTAGATGACTTGCACAGATACTACAGAACAGCTTAAACAGCAGAATATAGCCATTGTCTGTAAAACTTACTGCAAAATTCAAGTCATCTATAACAAATCGTGACAGTCATTTATAATCCTACTGTCACTGACCACAAAAAATTAAATTCTTAAAAAAACAGTAATTTAATTTAAAAAAGGCTGCACTAACCTCTCATCCAACTTTCACTTATGACTGTGAGCTCCATAACTGAGTGGAATTCTGTAGAAAGTGACACATATATGATGCACCTAGACAATGTCTGACTTTACTACTTTGTAATCAATGCATGAATAGATTACACTGGTTAACACATTCAGATAAATACATACACTGAAATGCAAAAGACATTTTAAACAGATCATCATTTAAACCTTTCATTCAATGAAATGAAAGTCAATACCAAGCTAGAAACCAATGCAGTTAGCACCTCATCAAGTTGAATATGGCCATTTGCACCTCTGCTGGCACCCACTGTTTAATCCGGTATGTCCAAGATCAAAAACATTTAACAGAAAAGCCAAGAATGGCTGTAGCAATTTTAGAATAATTAAAATGCAAACCAATTGACTCAGGCCTCTCTTACCACAAACCGAGAATTATGTAACTCATTTTTTATGTTTAGTCAACATTTTAGTTAATGTAAAAAACTTTAAGAAACTGAATTTTCAATGGAGATTGATATCTGTAGAACATTTTAATAAAGCTATGTGTATAGCTGCAAGTGCCCTGTTTATAGGCTTGTAACACTGTAAAAAGAATGTCAATGAAAATCAGGGGAACCACAAATATCAGCTCCCAAGAGGAGAGCTGAGAATCAGAGGTTGGCATGAGATGAAACACATTTATTTTAATGATGTGCTTCTCCTGCAAGAACCAAAGCCTCTAAATGTATGAGTTGGGTTAAGCTTACAGAAACTGACATCTCAAGATGGCCTGAAACACAAAAGCAAAAAGTACATTAAAGTATTTTGACTGATATACTTTTCTTTTGTTGTATTCATGTAAACATGTTAGGGTCCTGAAATGCACTGACCAGTGCACATACTGTTTCTAACAATACCATGCATATACGTTTTGTCTAAGTCCACTTGACACACTGTAAAACATCTCAGCCTTCAGTGTAGACAAGACAGCACATACTCCTTCTCCACTCCCACATACTGCAACTCCATGCATGTCACCCAAGAGACACCAGGAAAGCAGGCCTAAACATATTATGCCCACTAACAATGCTTCCATGCAAGAATGTGACTTAGCCATATGTCATAGGTTCATAGAAGTTGCAAATCAATTGAGCTGCAAGAACATTTCAGCTTTGCCAGTACCTACCCTTAAGCCTTTCCTCTCTTTTCAAGAAGGGCCAGGCCATTCATACCAGGGATGAATTTATGAATACCCAACCAGTTATCCTTTTAAAAGGCAGGCAGTGTGTCACACTGTTTAACTTAGAGAGTTAGTTTGTCCTAGAGAAGTGGGTAAGCACTGTGTTAGAAATATATACCTCCACCATGTGCATTTATTTGTTGTAGTGGATTTATATCTATGGTCCTAGTATTAGCTGGGCTACTTGGTTTATGGATGTATAAAAGAGTTTTTGGATTACTGGATGCATTGTAACCAGCAAGCCTCCTTGTGCCACAGTAGCAACACATGATGACCCTACACCTTACTCTAACCTGCATCTTAAACAAACAAAAAAAAGGCTGCTCCCATAACATTGCCAGTACAGGAGATAGAGCTGGGACTCTTATCACACATGTGCACATGGGCACACACACACACACACACACACACACACACACACACACACACACACACACACACACACTATTCATACCCAATCGATCCCCTAACCCTATAATACACACACACACACACACACACACACACACACACACACACACACACACACACACACACACACACACGCATGTGTGTGTGTGTGTGTGTGTGTGTGTGTGTGTGTGTGTGTGCGCATGTGTGTGTATGTATATATCTATCTATCTATCTATATATATATATATATATATATATATATATATATATATGCATGTATACATACACAGAGATAAATATAGATACACTTACATGCACACTCACACGCACACATTATATATTTATATATACATATATAATCAATATATAAATATAGGATATCTTTATTACTATATAAAGCAGGACAACAGGAACTTGTGTTGATAATGGTTTACTTGAATGCACATATCAGGATAGACAGACTAGGATATGAGGGCTGCCTGGGTCCACATGGTTGGGGCAATAGAAATAAAGGAGAGGCCACTCTAGACTTCTGTCTGACAAATGGCTTGATGGTAGCCAGCACATGGTTCAAAGAGAGATACTACATGGTTTCAAAAGAGATACTGTCACATGATCACATAAAAGAGTGGCTAACGTGCAACTTGGGAAAACTTCATCTTAGTAAGCAAAGGACAATGTGGTAGAATCAATGATTGAAAAGTCATACCAAGTGAAACAGTCAGCTCACAGTAAAAAATACTGTTTGCCACAATCAGCCACAAGCAGTGGTCATAGAAGGCTTCCAAGGTTAACAGAGACTATGCTGAAGACCTAGAAGGTGACTGGAGAGAAAGTGCAACTGTTCTACGAATTGCTTAGAGCTCTACCACCTCAAGAAGAGGAGGAAATAAGTGGAGTTGAAGAAGACTGGAAGCACCTCAAAAAGCATGTGTGAGGACTACAGAACATATATGTATGTATGAGGACTACAGAACATTTATGTATGTGTGAGGACTACAGAACATACATGTAGCTCAGCCAGGCATGAGAAGAAGGTACATAAGGAAAACTGGTGGAAGAATGCAGAAGTCCATGAAGTCACTGAAAGAAAGAAGGACTGCAGGGAAATATGTGAGAATGAAAAGACA